>NW_026728874.1:2500-35000 GCF_030272615.1 Cryptomeria japonica
GCACCAAGGAGCGCTCCGAAGTGTGCTCCAAGGTGCGGCCTGCACGAAGTCGGAGCCCGGTTTGCCCCGGGTGTGCACCTCGGGTGGGCACCTTGGTGCGCATGCCTTGCCTGGGCTGCGCACCAGGGCGGGCTCAAGATGGCACCCGCGTTCCTTTTTTTTCACTATCTTTCAAAACGGAAATTTTAAAATCTCATTTTTTTTTGCCTTTTTCTGGAAATTAGTGAAGGCAGCGCATCAAAGGTGCGCACCTCGCTGCCCACCACGGTGCGCAACGCCGGTGGGCACCCGGGAGTGCTTCGAAGTGTGCTCCAAGGTGCTGCGTGCACGTTGTCGGAGCCCGGTTTGCCCCGGGTGCGCACCTCGCGTGCACCTTCGTCGGGGTGGGCACCTTGGCTGGGTTTGCCCCGGCTGCGCTCCGAAGCGGGGTTATTGGAGCGCCGCCTCTTTTTTTGTCGGAGCGTTTGGTGGGGTTTCTCGCATTGGCTCTTCCCAGGCCCGGTTGTTGGGTGCGCTCCCACCCTGGCGCGCGCGAAGTTGGAAGTTGGGTTAATTGCCCGGGCGCGCACCTTCGCCAGGGTGGGCACCTTGGTGCGCACACCTTGGCTGGGCTGCGCACCAGGGCGGGCTCAAGATGGCACCAGCATTCCCTTTTTCTCACTATCTTTCAAAACGGAAATTTTAAAATCTCATTTTTTTTTGCCTTTTTCTGGAAATTAGTGAAGGCAGCGCATCAAAGGTGCGCACCTCGCTGCCCACCACGGTGCGGAACGCCGGTGGGCACCCGGGAGTGCTTCGAAGTGTGCTCCAAGGTGCTGCGTGCACGTTGTCGGAGCCCGGTTTGCCCCGGGTG
Source organism: Cryptomeria japonica (assembly GCF_030272615.1). Classification (NCBI taxonomy): domain Eukaryota; kingdom Viridiplantae; phylum Streptophyta; class Pinopsida; order Cupressales; family Cupressaceae; genus Cryptomeria; species Cryptomeria japonica. The sequence continues at coordinate 3,354 of NW_026728874.1, forward strand.
CGCACCTCGCGTGCACCTTCGTCGGGGTGGGCACCTTGGCTGGGTTTGCCCCGGCTGCGCTCCGAAGCGGGGTTATTGGAGCGCCGCCTCTTTTTTTGTCGGAGCGTTTGGTGGGGTTTCTCGCATTGGCTCTTCCGAGGCCCGGTTGCCACCCTGGCGCGCACGAAGTCGGAAGTAGGGTTAATTGCCCGGGTGCGCACCTTTGCCAGGGTGGGCACCTTACCTGGGCTGCGCACCAGGGCGGGCTCAAGATGGCACGCGCGTTCCGTTTTTTTCACTATCTTTCAAAACGGAAATTTTAAAATCTCCTTTTTTTTTTGCCTTTTCTGGAAATTAGTGAAGGCAGCGCATCAAAGGTGCGCACCTCGCTGCCCACCTTGGTGTGCTCTGAGGTGCGCACCCGGGAGCGCTACGAAGTGTGCTCCAAGGTGCGGCGTGCACGTTGTCGGAGCCCGGTTTGCCCCGGGTGCGCACCTCGCCTGCACCTTGGCCGGGGTGGGCACCTTGGCTGGGTTTGCCCAGGGTGCGCTCCGAAGCGGGGTTACTGGAGCGCCCCCTCTTTTTTTGTCAGAGCGTTTGGTGGGGTTTCTCGCATTGGCTCTTCCCAGGCCCGGTTGTTGGGTGCGCTCCCACCCTGGCGCGCGCGAAGTTGGAAGTTGGGTTAATTGCCCGGGCGCGCACCTTCGCCAGGGTGGGCACCTTGGTGCGCACACCTTGGCTGGGCTGCGCACCAGGGCGGGCTCAAGATGGCACCAGCATTCCCTTTTTCTCACTATCTTTCAAAACGGAAATTTTAAAATCTCATTTTTTTTTTGCCTTTTATGGAAATTAGTGAAGGCATCGCATCAAAGGTGCGCACCTCGCTGCCCACCTTGGTGTGCTCCGAGGTGCCCACCACGGTGCGCAACGCCGGTGCGAACCCGGGAGCGCCCCGATGTGTGCTCCAAGGTGCGGCGTGCACGAAGTCGGACCCCGGTTTGCCCCGGGTGCGCACCTCGCGTGCACCTTGGTGCGCACACCTTGGCTGGGTTGCGCGGCCTGGTGGGCACCATGGTGCGCACCAAGGAGCGCTCCGAAGTGTGCTCCAAGGTGCGGCGTGCACGAAGTCGGAGCCCGGTTTGCCCCGGGTACGCACCTCGCGTGCACCTTCGCCGGGGTGGGCACCTCGGCTGGGTTGCGCGCCCTGGTGCGCACCAAGGAGCGCTCCGAAGTGTGCTCCAAGGTGCGGCGTGCACGAAGTCGGAGCCCGGTTTGCCCCGGGTGCGCACCTTCGCCGCGGTGCGCACCATGGCGTGCACGAAGTCGGAGCCCGGTTTGCCCCGGGTGCGCACCTCGCGTGCACCTTCGGCGGGGTTGCGCGCCCTGGTGGGCACCATGGTGCGCACCAAGGAGCGCTCCGAAGTGTGCTCCAAGGTGCGGCGTGCACGAAGTCGGAGCCCGGTTTGCCCCGGGTGCGCACCTCGCGTGCACCTTCGGCGGGGTTGCGCGCCCTGGTGGGCACCATGGTGCGCACCAAGGAGCGCTCCGAAGTGTGCTCCAAGGTGCGGCGTGCACGAAGTCGGAGCCCGGTTTGCCCCGGGTGCGCACCTCGCGTGCACCTTCGCCGCGGTGGGCACCATGGCGTGCACGAAGTCGGAGCCCGGTTTGCCCCGGGTGTGCACCTCGCGTGCACCTTCGCCGGGGTGGGCACCTCGGCTGGGTTGCGCGCCCTGGTGCGCACCAAGGAGCGCTCCGAAGTGTGCTCCAAGGTGCGGCGTGCACGAAGTCGGAGCCCGGTTTGCCCCGGGTGCGCACCTCGCGTGCACCTTCGCCAGGGTGGGCACCTCGGTGCGCACACCTTCTCAATGTTTTCTTGCCTTTTCTGGAAATTGGTGAAGGCAGCGCATCAAAGGTGCGCACCTCGGTGTGCTCCGAGGTGCGAACCCGAGAGCGCTCCGAGGTGCCCACGAAGTCGAAAGTCGGGTTAATTGCATTGTTTTCCCCGGGTGCGCTCCGAGGTGCGCAACATCGGCGCGCACCAAGGAGGGCTCCGAAGTGTGCTCCAAGGTGCGCACGATGGCGTGCACCTCTGGTGCGCACGATTCGGAGCTCGGTTTGACCGGGGTGCGCACACCTTGGCTGGGTTGCGCACCTTTTGTGCGCTCCAAGGTGCGCACGAAGTCGGAGCTCGGTTTGCCCCGGGTGCGCACCTTCGCCAGGGTGCGCACCTTGATGCGCACGCCTTGGCTGGGCTGCGCACCTTGGTGGGCGCCATGGTGCGCACCTTTCGTGCGCTCCAAGGTGCGCACGAAGTCGGAGCTCGGTTTGCCCCGGGTGCGCACCTTGGTGGGCGCCATGGTGCACTCCGAGGTGCCCAAGATTGGTGCGCACCAAGGAGCGCTCCGAAGTGCGCTCCAAGGTGCGCGCGAAGTCGAAAGTTGGGTTAATTGTCCGGTTTGCCTCGGGTGCGCACCTTGCGTGCACCTTCGCCAGGGTGGGCGCCTTGGTGCGCACACCTTGGCTGGGCTGCGCACACCTTGGCACCCGCGTTTCCTTCATTTTAAATTTTTTTTTTTTACAATCTCTCAAGTGGGAAATTCTATAATCTCAACTTTTTTTGCCTTTTCAGGAAACTTTTGAATGGAGCGCATCATTGGTGCGCTCCGAAGTGTGCTCCAAAGCTCTCTCCAGCTGCGTGCACCTGCCCCGGCCGCGCACCCGGCCCCGCCCAGCTTCGCTCACCTGTCCCGGGCGTCTGGTGCGGAACCTTAGAGTAAGAAACATCACCGTGCACCTTGGCCAACGTGCGCGACTCGACCGAGCGCGCACTGGCATAGGTGCACACCGATTTCACCTGGGTGCGCGCGCAGCACCTCGGGCGCACCGGGGTGCGCGCACAACGCCCGGGTTGCACCGTGGCCTGTGTGCTCGGGGCGCCTCGGGTGCGCGCTCGGTGTCGCCCCCGCGCGCGCGGTAGTGCGGGCAGCGCACCCCGGCCCGGCCCGGCCCCGACGAGAACGCAAACGGGCAAAAGGTTTATTCAAATAGCATTGCGATGCCCGGCGAAAAACTAAAAAAGGGTGCAACACCGGGACTTCCCGGGAGGTCACCCATCCCAGTACTACTCCGGCCCAAGCGCGCTTAACTGCGGAGTTCTGATGGGATCCGGTGCACTAACGCTGGTATGATCGCACCCGTTATGAGCTTGTCGCAGTGTGTACTTAGCAAACCGCGACCCACGTGCGAATCCACCCCGGCCACCCACCCCCGTCGAGGTGCACACCCTCCCTCGCGAAGTGCGCCCCGTTCGCCAAGTGTGAGCCCTGCCCGGGTGCGCGCACCTTGCTAGGGCGTCGGGTGTGCACCCGGCCCGGCCTACGTGCATGCACCTGTAGGGGGCGTCGTGTGCGTGCAGTGTCCCGTCTGCAACGCGGTGCCCACACACCACCTCGGGCGCAACGACCTGCGCTCACATGTGGGCCGAGTGCACCTTGGTGCATGTTCGGGGCGCCTCGGGTGCACGCTCGATCTTGCCCCGGTGCACCAAGGCGCTCGGTTTGCCCCGGGTGCGCACTTGGTGCAAGGTGGGCACCCAAAATAGGGATCAAGCACCAAAACACAAGTTTCGGGATGCAAAATGGGACCCAAGGACCACAAATGCGTTCCAAGACCCATGATGGGTCCACGAGAACAAAAATGTGTTCCGAGACTTAATAAACAAATATTGGGTTTTAGGAGAAGAAACATGCTCTGATGCCCAAAACGAGAATCGACCCCGAAAAGGCCACAGGCCAAAAGTGGGATGCGAGACAAAAAAAAATGGGACCCGAGGACCAAAATTGGGTTCCCAGGTCGAAGACAGGGCAACCGGACAAGAAACGACCTCTAAGGCTCGAAATGAGTCCCGACGACTAAAACTTGACAAGAAGCACCCATCAGGCACCCAACTCGACACCCATGGGATGCCGACCCACCCGGGCTTCCACCTAGCACACCTTGGCACCCACCCACCCTCGCACCCAACCTCGCACCCAACTTAGCACCTTTGAACCCACATTGGCACTCACCCTGACCCTGGCACCTTGGAACCCACATTGGCACTCACCTTGACCCTGGCACCCACCTTTGCACTCACCTTGGGACCCACCCTGGCTCCCACCTCGGCACCCACCCAGACACCCACCTTGGTTCCTTGGCACCCACCTTGGATCCTTGGCACCCACCCCGACACCCACCTTGGCACGCAACTTGGCTACTTGCCACCCACCTTGGCTCCTTGACGCCCACCCCGACAACCACCCCGTGACCTACCCTGGCTAGGGTTGGTGCACACCCACCCTGGTGCCCACCTTGGCACCCACCCTATGACCCACCTTGGCACGCACCTTAGTACCCACCCCGTTACCCACCCTAGGACCCACCCCGTGACCCACCTTGGCCAGGGTGGGTGCCTTGGTGCGCACAACTTGCCTGGGCTGCACACCAGGGCGGGCTCAAGATGGCACCCGCGTTCCGTTTTTTTCACTATCTTTCAAAACGGAAATTTTAAAATCTCATTTTTTTCTTTTTTTTGCCTTTTCTGGAAATTAGTGAAGGCAGCGCATCAAAGGTGCGCAATGCTGGTGCGAACCCGGGAGCGCTCCGATGTGTGCTCCAAGGTGCGGCGTGCACGAAGTCCGAGCCCGGTTTGCCCCGGGTGCGCACCTCGCGTGCACCTTCGCCGGGGTGAGCACCTTGGCTGGGTTGCGCGCCCTGGTGCGTACCAAGGAGCGCTCTGAAGTGTGCTCCAAGGTGCGGCGTGCACGAAGTCGGAGCCCGGTTTGCCCCGGGTGTGCACCTCGGGTGCGCACCTCGCGTGCACCTTCGCTGCGGTGGGCACCTTGGCTGGGTTGCGCGCCTTGGTGGGCACCATGCAGTGCACGAAGTCGGAGCCCGGTTTGCCCCGGGCGCGCACCTCCGCCAGGGTGGGCACCTTGGTGCGCACAACTTGCCTGGGCTGCGCATCAGGAAGGGCTCAAGATGGCACCCGCGTTCCGTTTTTTTCACTATCTTTCAGAACGGAAATTTTAAAATATCGTTTTTTTTTGCCTTTTCTGGAAATTAGTGAAGGCAGCGCATCAAAGGTGCGCAACGCTGGTGCGAACCTGGGAGCGCTCCGATGTGTGCTCCAAGGTGCGGCGTGCACGAAGTCGGAGCCCGGTTTGCCTCGGGTGCGCCCTGGTGGGCACCATGGTGCGCACCAAGGAGCGCTCCGAAGTGTGCTCCAAGGTGCGGCCTGCACGAAGTCGGAGCCCGGTTTGCCCCGGGTGTGCACCTCGGGTGGGCACCTTGGTGCGCATGCCTTGCCTGGGCTGCGCACCAGGGCGGGCTCAAGATGGCACCCGCGTTCCTTTTTTTTCACTATCTTTCAAAACGGAAATTTTAAAATCTCATTTTTTTTTGCCTTTTTCTGGAAATTAGTGAAGGCAGCGCATCAAAGGTGCGCACCTCGCTGCCCACCACGGTGCGCAACGCCGGTGGGCACCCGGGAGTGCTTCGAAGTGTGCTCCAAGGTGCTGCGTGCACGTTGTCGGAGCCCGGTTTGCCCCGGGTGCGCACCTCGCGTGCACCTTCGTCGGGGTGGGCACCTTGGCTTGGTTTGCCCCGGCTGCGCTCCGAAGCGGGGTTATTGGAGCGCCGCCTCTTTTTTTGTCGGAGCGTTTGGTGGGGTTTCTCGCATTGGCTCTTCCGAGGCCCGGTTGCCACCCTGGCGCGCACGAAGTCGGAAGTAGGGTTAATTGCCCGGGTGCGCACCTTTGCCAGGGTGGGACCTTACCTGGGCTGCGCACCAGGGCGGGCTCAAGATGGCACGCGCGTTCCGTTTTTTTCACTATCTTTCAAAACGGAAATTTTAAAATCTCCTTTTTTTTTTGCCTTTTCTGGAAATTAGTGAAGGCAGCGCATCAAAGGTGCGCACCTCGCTGCCCACCTTGGTGTGCTCTGAGGTGCGCACCCGGGAGCGCTACGAAGTGTGCTCCAAGGTGCGGCGTGCACGTTGTCGGAGCCCGGTTTGCCCCGGGTGCGCACCTCGCCTGCACCTTGGCCGGGGTGGGCACCTTGGCTGGGTTTGCCCAGGGTGCGCTCCGAAGCGGGGTTACTGGAGCGCCCCCTCTTTTTTTGTCAGAGAGTTTGGTGGGGTTTCTCGCATTGGCTCTTCCCAGGCCCGGTTGTTGGGTGCGCTCCCACCCTGGCGCGCGCGAAGTTGGAAGTTGGGTTAATTGCCCGGGCGCGCACCTTCGCCAGGGTGGGCACCTTGGTGCGCAAACCTTGGCTGGGCTGCGCACCAGGGCGGGCTCAAGATGGCACCAGCATTCCCTTTTTCTCACTATCTTTCAAAACGGAAATTTTAAAATCTCGTTTTTTTTTTGCCTTTTATGGAAATTAGTGAAGGCATCGCATCAAAGGTGCGCACCTCGCTGCCCACCTTGGTGTGCTCCGAGGTGCCCACCACGGTGCGCAACGCCGGTGCGAACCCGGGAGCGCCCCGATGTGTGCTCCAAGGTGCGGCGTGCACGAAGTCGGACCCCGGTTTGCCCCGGGTGCGCACCTCGCGTGCACCTTGGTGCGCACACCTTGGCTGGGTTGCGCGGCCTGGTGGGCACCATGGTGCGCACCAAGGAGCGCTCCGAAGTGTGCTCCAAGGTGCGGCGTGCACGAAGTCGGAGCCCGGTTTGCCCCGGGTGCGCACCTTCGCCGCGGTGGGCACCATGGCGTGCACGAAGTCGGAGCCCGGTTTGCCCCGGGTGCGCACCTCGCGTGCACCTTCGCCGGGGTGGGCACCTCGGCTGGGTTGCGCGCCCTGGTGCGCACCAAGGAGCGCTCTGAAGTGTGCTCCAAGGTGCGGCGTGCACGAAGTCGGAGCCCGGTTTGCCCCGGGTGTGCACCTCGGGTGCGCACCTCGCGTGCACCTTCGCTGCGGTGGGCACCTTGGCTGGGTTGCGCGCCTTGGTGGGCACCATGCAGTGCACGAAGTCGGAGCCCGGATTGCCCCGGGCGCGCACCTCCGCCAGGGTGGGCACCTTGGTGCGCACAACTTGCCTGGGCTGCGCACCAGGAAGGGCTCAAGATGGCACCCGCGTTCCATTTTTTTCACTATCTTTCAGAACGGAAATTTTAAAATCTCGTTTTTTTTTGCCTTTTCTGGAAATTAGTGAAGGCAGCGCATCAAAGGTGCGCAACGCTGGTGCGAACCTGGGAGCGCTCCGATGTGTGCTCCAAGGTGCGGCGTGCACGAAGTCAGACCCCGGTTTGCCCCGGGTGCGCACCTCGCGTGCACCTTGGTGCGCACACCTTGGCTGGGTTGCGCGCCCTGGTGGGCACCATGGTGCGCACCAAGGAGCGCTCCGAAGTGTGCTCCAAGGTGCGGCGTGCACGAAGTCGGAGCCCGGTTTGCCCCGGGTGCGCACCTCGCGTGCACCTTCGCCGCGGTGGGCACCATGGCGTGCACGAAGTCGGAGCCCGGTTTGCCCCGGGTGCGCACCTCGCGTGCACCTTCGCCGGGGTGGGCACCTTGGTGTGCAGACCTTGGCTGGGTTGCGCGCCCTGGTGGGCACCATGGTGCGCACCAAGGAGCGCTCCGAAGTGTGCTCCAAGGTGCGGCCTGCACGAAGTCGGAGCCCGGTTTGCCCCGGGTGTGCACCTCGGGTGGGCACCTTGGTGCGCATGCCTTGCCTGGGCTGCGCACCAGGGCGGGCTCAAGATGGCACCCGCGTTCCTTTTTTTTCACTATCTTTCAAAACGGAAATTTTAAAATCTCATTTTTTTTTGCCTTTTTCTGGAAATTAGTGAAGGCAGCGCATCAAAGGTGCGCACCTCGCTGCCCACCACGGTGCGCAACGCCGGTGGGCACCCGGGAGTGCTTCGAAGTGTGCTCCAAGGTGCTGCGTGCACGTTGTCGGAGCCCGGTTTGCCCCGGGTGCGCACCTCGCGTGCACCTTCGTCGGGGTGGGCACCTTGGCTGGGTTTGCCCCGGCTGCGCTCCGAAGCGGGGTTATTGGAGCGCCGCCTCTTTTTTTGTCGGAGCGTTTGGTGGGGTTTCTCGCATTGGCTCTTCCGAGGCCCGGTTGCCACCCTGGCGCGCACGAAGTCGGAAGTAGGGTTAATTGCCCGGGTGCGCACCTTTGCCAGGGTGGGCACCTTACCTGGGCTGCGCACCAGGGCGGGCTCAAGATGGCACGCGCGTTCCGTTTTTTTCACTATCTTTCAAAACGGAAATTTTAAAATCTCCTTTTTTTTTTGCCTTTTCTGGAAATTAGTGAAGGCAGCGCATCAAAGGTGCGCACCTCGCTGCCCACCTTGGTGTGCTCTGAGGTGCGCACCCGGGAGCGCTACGAAGTGTGCTCCAAGGTGCGGCGTGCACGTTGTCGGAGCCCGGTTTGCCCCGGGTGCGCACCTCGCCTGCACCTTGGCCGGGGTGGGCACCTTGGCTGGGTTTGCCCAGGGTGCGCTCCGAAGCGGGGTTACTGGAGCGCCCCCTCTTTTTTTGTCAGAGCGTTTGGTGGGGTTTCTCGCATTGGCTCTTCCCAGGCCCGGTTGTTGGGTGCGCTCCCACCCTGGCGCGCGCGAAGTTGGAAGTTGGATTAATTGCCCGGGCGCGCACCTTCGCCAGGGTGGGCACCTTGGTGCGCACACCTTGGCTGGGCTGCGCACCAGGGCGGGCTCAAGATGGCACCAGCATTCCCTTTTTCTCACTATCTTTCAAAACGGAAATTTTAAAATCTCGTTTTTTTTTTGCCTTTTATGGAAATTAGTGAAGGCATCGCATCAAAGGTGCGCACCTCGCTGCCCACCTTGGTGTGCTCCGAGGTGCCCACCACGGTGCGCAACGCCGGTGCGAACCCGGGAGCGCCCCGATGTGTGCTCCAAGGTGCGGCGTGCACGAAGTCGGACCCCGGTTTGCCCCGGGTGCGCACCTCGCGTGCACCTTGGTGCGCACACCTTGGCTGGGTTGCGCGGCCTGGTGGTTGCGCGGCCTGGTGGGCACCATGGTGCGCACCAAGGAGCGCTCCGAAGTGTGCTCCAAGGTGCGGCGTGCACGAAGTCGGAGCCCGGTTTGCCCCGGGTACGCACCTCGCGTGCACCTTCGCCGGGGTGGGCACCTCGGCTGGGTTGCGCGCCCTGGTGCGCACCAAGGAGCGCTCCGAAGTGTGCTCCAAGGTGCGGCGTGCACGAAGTCGGAGCCCGGTTTGCCCCGGGTGCGCACCTTCGCCGCGGTGCGCACCATGGCGTGCACGAAGTCGGAGCCCGGTTTGCCCCGGGTGCGCACCTCGCGTGCACCTTCGGCGGGGTTGCGCGCCCTGGTGGGCACCATGGTGCGCACCAAGGAGCGCTCCGAAGTGTGCTCCAAGGTGCGGCGTGCACGAAGTCGGAGCCCGGTTTGCCCCGGGTGCGCACCTCGCGTGCACCTTCGGCGGGGTTGCGCGCCCTGGTGGGCACCATGGTGCGCACCAAGGAGCGCTCCGAAGTGTGCTCCAAGGTGCGGCGTGCACGAAGTCGGAGCCCGGTTTGCCCCGGGTGCGCACCTCGCGTGCACCTTCGCCGCGGTGGGCACCATGGCGTGCACGAAGTCGGAGCCCGGTTTGCCCCGGGTGCGCACCTCGCGTGCACCTTCGCCGGGGTGGGCACCTCGGCTGGGTTGCGCGCCCTGGTGCGCACCAAGGAGCGCTCCGAAGTGTGCTCCAAGGTGCGGCGTGCACGAAGTCGGAGCCCGGTTTGCCCCGGGTGCGCACCTCGCGTGCACCTTCGCCAGGGTGGGCACCTCGGTGCGCACACCTTCTCAATGTTTTCTTGCCTTTTCTGGAAATTGGTGAAGGCAGCGCATCAAAGGTGCGCACCTCGGTGTGCTCCGAGGTGCGAACCCGAGAGCGCTCCGAGGTGCCCACGAAGTCGAAAGTCGGGTTAATTGCATTGTTTTCCCCGGGTGCGCTCCGAGGTGCGCAACATCGGCGCGCACCAAGGAGGGCTCCGAAGTGTGCTCCAAGGTGCGCACGATGGCGTGCACCTCTGGTGCGCACGATTCGGAGCTCGGTTTGACCGGGGTGCGCACACCTTGGCTGGGTTGCGCACCTTTTGTGCGCTCCAAGGTGCGCACGAAGTCGGAGCTCGGTTTGCCCCGGGTGCGCACCTTCGCCAGGGTGCGCACCTTGATGCGCACGCCTTGGCTGGGCTGCGCACCTTGGTGGGCGCCATGGTGCGCACCTTTCGTGCGCTCCAAGGTGCGCACGAAGTCGGAGCTCGGTTTGCCCCGGGTGCGCACCTTGGTGGGCGCCATGGTGCACTCCGAGGTGCCCAAGATTGGTGCGCACCAAGGAGCGCTCCGAAGTGCGCTCCAAGGTGCGCGCGAAGTCGAAAGTTGGGTTAATTGTCCGGTTTGCCTCGGGTGCGCACCTTGCGTGCACCTTCGCCAGGGTGGGCGCCTTGGTGCGCACACCTTGGCTGGGCTGCGCACACCTTGGCACCCGCGTTTCCTTCATTTTAAATTTTTTTTTTTTACAATCTCTCAAGTGGGAAATTCTATAATCTCAACTTTTTTTGCCTTTTCAGGAAACTTTTGAATGGAGCGCATCATTGGTGCGCTCCGAAGTGTGCTCCAAAGCTCTCTCCAGCTGCGTGCACCTGCCCCGGCCGCGCACCCGGCCCCGCCCAGCTTCGCTCACCTGTCCCGGGCGTCTGGTGCGGAACCTTAGAGTAAGAAACATCACCGTGCACCTTGGCCAACGTGCGCGACTCGACCGAGCGCGCACTGGCCGAGGTGCACACCGATTTCACCTGGGTGCGCGCGCAGCACCTCGGGCGCACCGGGGTGCGCGCACAACGCCCGGGTTGCACCGTGGCCTGTGTGCTCGGGGTGCCTCGGGTGCGCGCTCGGTGTCGCCCCCGCGCGCGCGGTAGTGCGGGCAGCGCACCCCGGCCCGGCCCGGCCCCGACGAGAACGCAAACGGGCAAAAGGTTTATTCAAATAGCATTGCGACGCCCGGCGAAAAACTAAAAAAGGGTGCAACACCGGGACTTCCCGGGAGGTCACCCATCCCAGTACTACTCCGGCCCAAGCGCGCTTAACTGCGGAGTTCTGATGGGATCCGGTGCACTAATGCTGGTATGATCGCACCCGTTATGAGCTTGTCGCAGTGTGTACTTAGCAAACCGCGACCCACGTGCGAATCCACCCCGGCCACCCACCCCCGTCGAGGTGCACACCCTCCCTCGCGAAGTGCGCCCCGTTCGCCAAGTGTGAGCCCTGCCCGGGTGCGCGCACCTTGCTAGGGCGTCGGGTGTGCACCCGGCCCGGCCTACGTGCGTGCACCTGGAGGGGGCGTCGTGTGCGTGCAGTGTCCCGTCTGCAACGCGGTGCCCACACACCACCTCGGGCGCAACGACCTGCGCTCACATGTGGGCCGAGTGCACCTTGGTGCATGTTCGGGGCGCCTCGGGTGCACGCTCGATCTTGCCCCGGTGCACCAAGGCGCTCGGTTTGCCCCGGGTGCGCACTTGGTGCAAGGTGGGCACCCAAAATAGGGATCAAGCACCAAAACACAAGTTTCGGGATGCAAAATGGGACCCAAGGACCACAAATGCGTTCCAAGACCCATGATGGGTCCACGAGAACAAAAATGTGTTCCGAGACTTAATAAACAAATATTGGGTTTTAGGAGAAGAAACATGCTCTGATGCCCAAAACGAGAATCGACCCCGAAAAGGCCACAGGCCAAAAGTGGGATGCGAGACAAAAAAAAATGGGACCCGAGGACCAAAATTGGGTTCCCAGGTCGAAGACAGGGCAACCGGACAAGAAACGACCTCTAAGGCTCGAAATGAGTCCCGACGACTAAAACTTGACAAGAAGCACCCATCAGGCACCCAACTCGACACCCATGGGATGCCGACCCACCCGGGCTTCCACCTAGCACACCTTGGCACCCACCCACCCTCGCACCCAACCTCGCACCCAACTTAGCACCTTTGAACCCACATTGGCACTCACCCTGACCCTGGCACCTTGGAACCCACATTGGCACTCACCTTGACCCTGGCACCCACCTTTGCACTCACCTTGGGACCCACCCTGGCTCCCACCTCGGCACCCACCCAGACACCCACCTTGGTTCCTTGGCACCCACCTTGGATCCTTGGCACCCACCCCGACACCCACCTTGGCACGCAACTTGGCTACTTGCCACCCACCTTGGCTCCTTGACGCCCACCCCGACAACCACCCCGTGACCTACCCTGGCTAGGGTTGGTGCACACCCACCCTGGTGCCCACCTTGGCACCCACCCTATGACCCACCTTGGCACGCACCTTAGTACCCACCCCGTTACCCACCCTAGGACCCACCCCGTGACCCACCTTGGCCAGGGTGGGTGCCTTGGTGCGCACAACTTGCCTGGGCTGCACACCAGGGCGGGCTCAAGATGGCACCCGCGTTCCGTTTTTTTCACTATCTTTCAAAACGGAAATTTTAAAATCTCATTTTTTTCTTTTTTTTGCCTTTTCTGGAAATTAGTGAAGGCAGCGCATCAAAGGTGCGCAATGCTGGTGCGAACCCGGGAGCGCTCCGATGTGTGCTCCAAGGTGCGGCGTGCACGAAGTCCGAGCCCGGTTTGCCCCGGGTGCGCACCTCGCGTGCACCTTCGCCGGGGTGAGCACCTTGGCTGGGTTGCGCGCCCTGGTGCGTACCAAGGAGCGCTCTGAAGTGTGCTCCAAGGTGCGGCGTGCACGAAGTCGGAGCCCGGTTTGCCCCGGGTGTGCACCTCGGGTGCGCACCTCGCGTGCACCTTCGCTGCGGTGGGCACCTTGGCTGGGTTGCGCGCCTTGGTGGGCACCATGCAGTGCACGAAGTCGGAGCCCGGTTTGCCCCGGGCGCGCACCTCCGCCAGGGTGGGCACCTTGGTGCGCACAACTTGCCTGGGCTGCGCATCAGGAAGGGCTCAAGATGGCACCCGCGTTCCGTTTTTTTCACTATCTTTCAGAACGGAAATTTTAAAATATCGTTTTTTTTTTGCCTTTTCTGGAAATTAGTGAAGGCAGCGCATCAAAGGTGCGCAACGCTGGTGCGAACCTGGGAGCGCTCCGATGTGTGCTCCAAGGTGCGGCGTGCACGAAGTCGGAGCCCGGTTTGCCTCGGGTGCGCCCTGGTGGGCACCATGGTGCGCACCAAGGAGCGCTCCGAAGTGTGCTCCAAGGTGCGGCCTGCACGAAGTCGGAGCCCGGTTTGCCCCGGGTGTGCACCTCGGGTGGGCACCTTGGTGCGCATGCCTTGCCTGGGCTGCGCACCAGGGCGGGCTCAAGATGGCACCCGCGTTCCTTTTTTTTCACTATCTTTCAAAACGGAAATTTTAAAATCTCATTTTTTTTTGCCTTTTTCTGGAAATTAGTGAAGGCAGCGCATCAAAGGTGCGCACCTCGCTGCCCACCACGGTGCGCAACGCCGGTGGGCACCCGGGAGTGCTTCGAAGTGTGCTCCAAGGTGCTGCGTGCACGTTGTCGGAGCCCGGTTTGCCCCGGGTGCGCACCTCGCGTGCACCTTCGTCGGGGTGGGCACCTTGGCTGGGTTTGCCCCGGCTGCGCTCCGAAGCGGGGTTATTGGAGCGCCGCCTCTTTTTTTGTCGGAGCGTTTGGTGGGGTTTCTCGCATTGGCTCTTCCGAGGCCCGGTTGCCACCCTGGCGCGCACGAAGTCGGAAGTAGGGTTAATTGCCCGGGTGCGCACCTTTGCCAGGGTGGCACCTTACCTGGGCTGCGCACCAGGGCGGGCTCAAGATGGCACGCGCGTTCCGTTTTTTTCACTATCTTTCAAAACGGAAATTTTAAAATCTCCTTTTTTTTTTGCCTTTTCTGGAAATTAGTGAAGGCAGCGCATCAAAGGTGCGCACCTCGCTGCCCACCTTGGTGTGCTCTGAGGTGCGCACCCGGGAGCGCTACGAAGTGTGCTCCAAGGTGCGGCGTGCACGTTGTCGGAGCCCGGTTTGCCCCGGGTGCGCACCTCGCCTGCACCTTGGCCGGGGTGGGCACCTTGGCTGGGTTTGCCCAGGGTGCGCTCCGAAGCGGGGTTACTGGAGCGCCCCCTCTTTTTTTGTCAGAGAGTTTGGTGGGGTTTCTCGCATTGGCTCTTCCCAGGCCCGGTTGTTGGGTGCGCTCCCACCCTGGCGCGCGCGAAGTTGGAAGTTGGGTTAATTGCCCGGGCGCGCACCTTCGCCAGGGTGGGCACCTTGGTGCGCAAACCTTGGCTGGGCTGCGCACCAGGGCGGGCTCAAGATGGCACCAGCATTCCCTTTTTCTCACTATCTTTCAAAACGGAAATTTTAAAATCTCGTTTTTTTTTTGCCTTTTATGGAAATTAGTGAAGGCATCGCATCAAAGGTGCGCACCTCGCTGCCCACCTTGGTGTGCTCCGAGGTGCCCACCACGGTGCGCAACGCCGGTGCGAACCCGGGAGCGCCCCGATGTGTGCTCCAAGGTGCGGCGTGCACGAAGTCGGACCCCGGTTTGCCCCGGGTGCGCACCTCGCGTGCACCTTGGTGCGCACACCTTGGCTGGGTTGCGCGGCCTGGTGGGCACCATGGTGCGCACCAAGGAGCGCTCCGAAGTGTGCTCCAAGGTGCGGCGTGCACGAAGTCGGAGCCCGGTTTGCCCCGGGTGCGCACCTTCGCCGCGGTGGGCACCATGGCGTGCACGAAGTCGGAGCCCGGTTTGCCCCGGGTGCGCACCTCGCGTGCACCTTCGCCGGGGTGGGCACCTCGGCTGGGTTGCGCGCCCTGGTGCGCACCAAGGAGCGCTCTGAAGTGTGCTCCAAGGTGCGGCGTGCACGAAGTCGGAGCCCGGTTTGCCCCGGGTGTGCACCTCGCGTGCGCACCTCGCGTGCACCTTCGCTGCGGTGGGCACCTTGGCTGGGTTGCGCGCCTTGGTGGGCACCATGCAGTGCACGAAGTCGGAGCCCGGATTGCCCCGGGCGCGCACCTCCGCCAGGGTGGGCACCTTGGTGCGCACAACTTGCCTGGGGTGCGCACCAGGAAGGGCTCAAGATGGCACCCGCGTTCCGTTTTTTTCACTATCTTTCAGAACGGAAATTTTAAAATCTCGTTTTTTTTTGCCTTTTCTGGAAATTAGTGAAGGCAGCGCATCAAAGGTGCGCAACGCTGGTGCGAACCTGGGAGCGCTCCGATGTGTGCTCCAAGGTGCGGCGTGCACGAAGTCGGACCCCGGTTTGCCCCGGGTGCGCACCTCGCGTGCACCTTGGTGCGCACACCTTGGCTGGGTTGCGCGCCCTGGTGGGCACCATGGTGCGCACCAAGGAGCGCTCCGAAGTGTGCTCCAAGGTGCGGCGTGCACGAAGTCGGAGCCCGGTTTGCCCCGGGTGCGCACCTCGCGTGCACCTTCGCCGCGGTGGGCACCATGGCGTGCACGAAGTCGGAGCCCGGTTTGCCCCGGGTGCGCACCTCGCGTGCACCTTCGCCGGGGTGGGCACCTTGGTGTGCAGACCTTGGCTGGGTTGCGCGCCCTGGTGGGCACCATGGTGCGCACCAAGGAGCGCTCCGAAGTGTGCTCCAAGGTGCGGCCTGCACGAAGTCGGAGCCCGGTTTGCCCCGGGTGTGCACCTCGGGTGGGCACCTTGGTGCGCATGCCTTGCCTGGGCTGCGCACCAGGGCGGGCTCAAGATGGCACCCGCGTTCCTTTTTTTTCACTATCTTTCAAAACGGAAATTTTAAAATCTCATTTTTTTTTGCCTTTTTCTGGAAATTAGTGAAGGCAGCGCATCAAAGGTGCGCACCTCGCTGCCCACCACGGTGCGCAACGCCGGTGGGCACCCGGGAGTGCTTCGAAGTGTGCTCCAAGGTGCTGCGTGCACGTTGTCGGAGCCCGGTTTGCCCCGGGTGCGCACCTCGCGTGCACCTTCGTCGGGGTGGGCACCTTGGCTGGGTTTGCCCCGGCTGCGCTCCGAAGCGGGGTTATTGGAGCGCCGCCTCTTTTTTTGTCGGAGCGTTTGGTGGGGTTTCTCGCATTGGCTCTTCCGAGGCCCGGTTGCCACCCTGGCGCGCACGAAGTCGGAAGTAGGGTTAATTGCCCGGGTGCGCACCTTTGCCAGGGTGGGCACCTTACCTGGGCTGCGCACCAGGGCGGGCTCAAGATGGCACGCGCGTTCCGTTTTTTTCACTATCTTTCAAAACGGAAATTTTAAAATCTCCTTTTTTTTTTGCCTTTTCTGGAAATTAGTGAAGGCAGCGCATCAAAGGTGCGCACCTCGCTGCCCACCTTGGTGTGCTCTGAGGTGCGCACCCGGGAGCGCTACGAAGTGTGCTCCAAGGTGCGGCGTGCACGTTGTCGGAGCCCGGTTTGCCCCGGGTGCGCACCTCGCCTGCACCTTGGCCGGGGTGGGCACCTTGGCTGGGTTTGCCCAGGGTGCGCTCCGAAGCGGGGTTACTGGAGCGCCCCCTCTTTTTTTGTCAGAGCGTTTGGTGGGGTTTCTCGCATTGGCTCTTCCCAGGCCCGGTTGTTGGGTGCGCTCCCACCCTGGCGCGCGCGAAGTTGGAAGTTGGGTTAATTGCCCGGGCGCGCACCTTCGCCAGGGTGGGCACCTTGGTGCGCACACCTTGGCTGGGCTGCGCACCAGGGCGGGCTCAAGATGGCACCAGCATTCCCTTTTTCTCACTATCTTTCAAAACGGAAATTTTAAAATCTCGTTTTTTTTTTGCCTTTTATGGAAATTAGTGAAGGCATCGCATCAAAGGTGCGCACCTCGCTGCCCACCTTGGTGTGCTCCGAGGTGCCCACCACGGTGCGCAACGCCGGTGCGAACCCGGGAGCGCCCCGATGTGTGCTCCAAGGTGCGGCGTGCACGAAGTCGGACCCCGGTTTGCCCCGGGTGCGCACCTCGCGTGCACCTTGGTGCGCACACCTTGGCTGGGTTGCGCGGCCTGGTGGGCACCATGGTGCGCACCAAGGAGCGCTCCGAAGTGTGCTCCAAGGTGCGGCGTGCACGAAGTCGGAGCCCGGTTTGCCCCGGGTACGCACCTCGCGTGCACCTTCGCCGGGGTGGGCACCTCGGCTGGGTTGCGCGCCCTGGTGCGCACCAAGGAGCGCTCCGAAGTGTGCTCCAAGGTGCGGCGTGCACGAAGTCGGAGCCCGGTTTGCCCCGGGTGCGCACCTTCGCCGCGGTGCGCACCATGGCGTGCACGAAGTCGGAGCCCGGTTTGCCCCGGGTGCGCACCTCGCGTGCACCTTCGGCGGGGTTGCGCGCCCTGGTGGGCACCATGGTGCGCACCAAGGAGCGCTCCGAAGTGTGCTCCAAGGTGCGGCGTGCACGAAGTCGGAGCCCGGTTTGCCCCGGGTGCGCACCTCGCGTGCACCTTCGGCGGGGTTGCGCGCCCTGGTGGGCACCATGGTGCGCACCAAGGAGCGCTCCGAAGTGTGCTCCAAGGTGCGGCGTGCACGAAGTCGGAGCCCGGTTTGCCCCGGGTGCGCACCTCGCGTGCACCTTCGCCGCGGTGGGCACCATGGCGTGCACGAAGTCGGAGCCCGGTTTGCCCCGGGTGCGCACCTCGCGTGCACCTTCGCCGGGGTGGGCACCTCGGCTGGGTTGCGCGCCCTGGTGCGCACCAAGGAGCGCTCCGAAGTGTGCTCCAAGGTGCGGCGTGCACGAAGTCGGAGCCCGGTTTGCCCCGGGTGCGCACCTCGCGTGCACCTTCGCCAGGGTGGGCACCTCGGTGCGCACACCTTCTCAATGTTTTCTTGCCTTTTCTGGAAATTGGTGAAGGCAGCGCATCAAAGGTGCGCACCTCGGTGTGCTCCGAGGTGCGAACCCGAGAGCGCTCCGAGGTGCCCACGAAGTCGAAAGTCGGGTTAATTGCATTGTTTTCCCCGGGTGCGCTCCGAGGTGCGCAACATCGGCGCGCACCAAGGAGGGCTCCGAAGTGTGCTCCAAGGTGCGCACGATGGCGTGCACCTCTGGTGCGCACGATTCGGAGCTCGGTTTGACCGGGGTGCGCACACCTTGGCTGGGTTGCGCACCTTTTGTGCGCTCCAAGGTGCGCACGAAGTCGGAGCTCGGTTTGCCCCGGGTGCGCACCTTCGCCAGGGTGCGCACCTTGATGCGCACGCCTTGGCTGGGCTGCGCACCTTGGTGGGCGCCATGGTGCGCACCTTTCGTGCGCTCCAAGGTGCGCACGAAGTCGGAGCTCGGTTTGCCCCGGGTGCGCACCTTGGTGGGCGCCATGGTGCACTCCGAGGTGCCCAAGATTGGTGCGCACCAAGGAGCGCTTCGAAGTGCGCTCCAAGGTGCGCGCGAAGTCGAAAGTTGGGTTAATTGTCCGGTTTGCCTCGGGTGCGCACCTTGCGTGCACCTTCGCCAGGGTGGGCGCCTTGGTGCGCACACCTTGGCTGGGCTGCGCACACCTTGGCACCCGCGTTTCCTTCATTTTAAATTTTTTTTTTTTACAATCTCTCAAGTGGGAAATTCTATAATCTCAACTTTTTTTGCCTTTTCAGGAAACTTTTGAATGGAGCGCATCATTGGTGCGCTCCGAAGTGTGCTCCAAAGCTCTCTCCAGCTGCGTGCACCTGCCCCGGCCGCGCACCCGGCCCCGCCCAGCTTCGCTCACCTGTCCCGGGCGTCTGGTGCGGAACCTTAGAGTAAGAAACATCACCGTGCACCTTGGCCAACGTGCGCGACTCGACCGAGCGCGCACTGGCCGAGGTGCACACCGATTTCACCTGGGTGCGCGCGCAGCACCTCGGGCGCACCGGGGTGCGCGCACAACGCCCGGGTTGCACCGTGGCCTGTGTGCTCGGGGTGCCTCGGGTGCGCGCTCGGTGTCGCCCCCCGCGCGCGCGGTAGTGCGGGCAGCGCACCCCGGCCCGGCCCGGCCCCGACGAGAACGCAAACGGGCAAAAGGTTTATTCAAATAGCATTGCGACGCCCGGCGAAAAACTAAAAAAGGGTGCAACACCGGGACTTCCCGGGAGGTCACCCATCCCAGTACTACTCCGGCCCAAGCGCGCTTAACTGCGGAGTTCTGATGGGATCCGGTGCACTAATGCTGGTATGATCGCACCCGTTATGAGCTTGTCGCAGTGTGTACTTAGCAAACCGCGACCCACGTGCGAATCCACCCCGGCCACCCACCCCCGTCGAGGTGCACACCCTCCCTCGCGAAGTGCGCCCCGTTCGCCAAGTGTGAGCCCTGCCCGGGTGCGCGCACCTTGCTAGGGCGTCGGGTGTGCACCCGGCCCGGCCTACGTGCGTGCACCTGGAGGGGGCGTCGTGTGCGTGCAGTGTCCCGTCTGCAACGCGGTGCCCACACACCACCTCGGGCGCAACGACCTGCGCTCACATGTGGGCCGAGTGCACCTTGGTGCATGTTCGGGGCGCCTCGGGTGCACGCTCGATCTTGCCCCGGTGCACCAAGGCGCTCGGTTTGCCCCGGGTGCGCACTTGGTGCAAGGTGGGCACCCAAAATAGGGATCAAGCACCAAAACACAAGTTTCGGGATGCAAAATGGGACCCAAGGACCACAAATGCGTTCCAAGACCCATGATGGGTCCACGAGAACAAAAATGTGTTCCGAGACTTAATAAACAAATATTGGGTTTTAGGAGAAGAAACATGCTCTGATGCCCAAAACGAGAATCGACCCCGAAAAGGCCACAGGCCAAAAGTGGGATGCGAGACAAAAAAAAATGGGACCCGAGGACCAAAATTGGGTTCCCAGGTCGAAGACAGGGCAACCGGACAAGAAACGACCTCTAAGGCTCGAAATGAGTCCCGACGACTAAAACTTGACAAGAAGCACCCATCAGGCACCCAACTCGACACCCATGGGATGCCGACCCACCCGGGCTTCCACCTAGCACACCTTGGCACCCACCCACCCTCGCACCCAACCTCGCACCCAACTTAGCACCTTTGAACCCACATTGGCACTCACCCTGACCCTGGCACCTTGGAACCCACATTGGCACTCACCTTGACCCTGGCACCCACCTTTGCACTCACCTTGGGACCCACCCTGGCTCCCACCTCGGCACCCACCCAGACACCCACCTTGGTTCCTTGGCACCCACCTTGGATCCTTGGCACCCACCCCGACACCCACCTTGGCACGCAACTTGGCTACTTGCCACCCACCTTGGCTCCTTGACGCCCACCCCGACAACCACCCCGTGACCTACCCTGGCTAGGGTTGGTGCACACCCACCCTGGTGCCCACCTTGGCACCCACCCTATGACCCACCTTGGCACGCACCTTAGTACCCACCCCGTTACCCACCCTAGGACCCACCCCGTGACCCACCTTGGCCAGGGTGGGTGCACCCACCCTGGTGCCCACCTTGGCACCCACCCATCCTAGCACCCAGCCTGTGACCGGGCTTGGAACCCAACCTTGCACCCGCACCCGTCTTGGCCAGTGTGGGTGCGCACCCATCCTGGCACCCACGTTGTGACACACCCTTTAACCCACGCACCCTAGCACCCACGTTGGCACCCACCTTGGAACCCAACCTAGCAACTTGGCACCCACCCCGTGACCCACCTTGGCATCCACCATAGCAGTCGCCGACTTGGCACCCACCTCGGCACCCACCTTGACACTTGTGGACCCACCTTGCCACTCACCCTAGCATCGACCCATCCTAGCACCCACCCTGGCACCTTTGCACCCTAGCACTCACCCATCCTAGCACCTAACCTGTGACCCACCTTGACACTCACCCTCGCACCCACCTTGGAACCCAACCTAGCACCCACCCACCCTGACACCAACCCTAGCACCTACCCACCCTTGCACCCACCCTGTGACCCATCTTGGCACCCACCCATCCTACCACTCAACCTATCACCCACCTTCTCACCCACCTTGGCATCCACCTTAGCACCCACCCACACTGGCACCTTGGCACCCACCTCGGGCAAGGTGGGTGCACACCCACCCTGGCACCCAATTTAGAACCCACCGAGCATGTTACCCACCTTGGCACCCACATTGCAGCCCACCCTAGTACCCACCCTATGACCCACATTGGCATCCACACCCTAGCACCCAGGCACCTCGACACCCGCCTTGACACCCACCCTAGCACTGAACCTGTGACCCACCTTGGAACTCACCCTAGAACCCACCCACCCTGTGAACCACCTTGGCATCCACCTTAGCACCCACCCACCTTGGCACCCACTCTAGCACTCACCCATCCTAACACCCAACTTGTTACCCACCTTGGCACCCGCCCTCGCGTCCACCTTGAAACCCACCCTAGCACCCACCCACGCAGGAGCCCACCTTGGCACCCAACCTAACACCCACGCATCCTGGCACCCAACTTGTGACCCACCTTGGAACCCACCCTAGTACCCACCTTTGAACCCACTATATCACCAACCCACCTTGGCACCCACCCTATGACCCTCTTTGGAATCCACCCTAGCACGCACCCACCCTGGCACCCACCATGGAGCGCACCCTAGCACCCACCCACCTCGGCACGCACCTCAACACCCACCTTGGTGTGCGCACTGCGCCAACCTCTCAAAGACCCTATGTGGTGCGCTCCAAAGTGTACACCTTTGGTGCGCTCCAAGGTGCGCACCTTTGGTGCACACCGAGGTGCACACCAAAGTGTGCACCGAGGTGAGCACCAAAGTGCACTCCAGGGTGCACACCAAGGCGTGCACCTTTGGTGCGGTCAATGCAAACGAATTCGGAAGTTGGGGTCGATGTCCTAATCGCTGCTGCAGACTACACGTATGAGAATCGGACAAATAGCTTTATATAGGGGAGGTGTTGCGTTTGATGGGTCGACTCCCCTGGTTGTGTGCACTGCACCAACTTCAAAGACCCTGTCTTGTTTAAGAAGTCAAAAGTTGGGGTGGATGTCCTAATCATTGCTGCAGTCTACGCATGTATGAGAATCAGACAAATAGCTTATATAGGGGAGGTGTTGCATTCGGTGGGTTGACTCCCCTGGTTGTGCGCACTGCGCCAACCTCAAAGACCCCGCATAGCAGAAGAAGTCGGAAGTCGGATTTTGGTGAGCACCAAGGCGTGCACCTTTGGTGCGGTCAACGCAGACGAATTCAGAAGTTGGGGTGGATGTCCTAATCGTTGTTGCAGGCTACACATGTATGAGAATCAGACAAATAGCTTATATAGGGGAGGTGTTGGGTTTGATGGGTCAACTCCCTTGGTTGTGCGCATTACGCCAACCTCAAAGACCTTGTTTTCGTTAAGAAGTCAAAAGTTGGGGTCAATGTCCTAATGGCTCCTGCAGGCTACACATGTATGAGAATCGGACAAATAGCTTATATAGGGGAGGTGTTGGGTTTGATGGGTCGACTCCCCTGGTTGTGCGCATTACGTCAACCTCAAAGACCTTGTTTTCGTTAAGAAGTCAAAAGTTGGGGTCGATGTCCTAATTGCTCCTGTAGACTACACATGTATGAGAATCAGACAAATAGCTTATATAGGGGAGGTGTTGGGTTTGATGGGTTGACTCCCCTAGTTGTTCGCATTACACCAACCTCAAAGACCTTGTTTTCGTTTAGAAGCCGAAAGTTGGGGTCGATGTCCTAATTGCTCCTGCAGGCTACGCATGTATGAGAATCAGACAAATAGCTTATATAGGGGAGGTGTTGGGTTTGATGGGTCGACTCCCCTGGTTGTGCGCATTGCGCCAACCTCAAAGACCCTGCATTGCGGATGAAGTCGAAAGTCAGAGTTTGGTGTGCTACAAGGTGTGGTCGAAGGTGCTCACCTAGGTGTGCACCTTTGGAGCACAGGAAAAGTGCCCTCCAAAAGTGCGCACCTTTGGAGTGCACAAAAGTGCCCTCCAAAAGTGCGCACCTTTGGAGCGCAGAAAAGTGCCCTCCAAAAAGTGCCCTCCAAAAGTGCGCACCTTTGGAGCGCAGAAAAGTGCCCTCCAAAAAGTGCCCTCCAAAAGTGCGCACCTTTGGAGCGCAGAAAAGTGCCCTCCAAAAAGTGCCCTCCAAAAGTGCGCACCTTTGGAGCGCAGAAAAGTGCCCTCCAAAAGTGCGCACCTTTGGAGCGCAGAAAAGTGCCCTCCAAAAAGTGCCCTCCAAAAGTGCGCACCTTTGGAGCGCAGAAAAGTGCCCTCCAAAAAGTGCCCTCCAAAAGTGCGCACCTTTGGAGCGCAGAAAAGTGCCCTCCAAAAAGTGCCCTCCAAAAGTGCGCACCTTTGGAGCGCAGAAAAGTGCCCTCCAAAAAGTGCCCTCCAAAAGTGCGCACCTTTGGAGCGCAGAAAAGTGCCCTCCAAAAAGTGCCCTCCAAAAGTGCGCACCTTTGGAGCGCAGAAAAGTGCCCTCCAAAAGTGCGCACCTTTGGAGCGCACAAAAGTGCCCTCCAAAAGTGCGCACTTTTGGTGCGCACCAAGGCGCTGGTTCGGTCGTTGCAGGCGAGTTCGGAAGTTGGGGTCGATGTCCTGAGCGGAGGTGCAAACTACACAGGTGTCGGAATCGGACAAATAGCTTATATAGGGGAGGTGTATGCTTCGATGGGTCGACTCCCCAGGTTGAGCGCACCGCGCCAACCTCAAAGACCCTACGGTATGGATGAAGTCGGAAGTTGGGTCCGATGACCAATTCGATTAGTAGGTATGCTCATGAGGTCGGAATTTGGGTCCGATGACCTGCCATGTGCAGGAAGGCGAATGTTGACACTGTGCGTTGCAAGGTGCACACCAAGGCGCTGGTGCGGTCTTTTTAGTCGAGTTCGGAAGTTGGGGTCGATGTCCTGATCGGAGGTGCAAGCTACACAGGTGTGGGAATCGGACAAATAGCTTATATAGGGGAGGTGTATGCTTCGTTGGGTCGACTCCCCGGGTTGAGCGCACCGCGCCAACCTCAAAGACCCTACGGTATGGATGAAGTCGGAAGTTGGGTCCGATGACCGATTCGATATGTAGGCATACTCGCGAGGTCGGAATTTGGGTCCGATGACCTGCCACGTGCAGGAAGGCGAATGTTGGCACTGTGCGTTGCAAGGTGCGCACCAAGGCGCTGGTTCGGTCGTTGGAGGCGAGTTCGGAAGTTGGGGTCGATGTCTTGATCGGAGGTGCAAACTACACAGGTGTGGGAATCGGACAAATAGCTTATATAGGGGAGGTGTATGCTTCGTTGGGTCGACTCCCCGGGTTGAGCGCACCGCGCCAACCTCAAAGACCCTACGGTATGGATGAAGTCGGAAGTTGGGTCCGATGACCGATTCGATATGTAGGCATACTCGCGAGGTCGGAATTTGGGTCCGATGACCTGCCATGTGCAGGAAGGCGAATGTTGGGACTGTGCGTCGCAAGGTGCGCACCAAGGCGCTGGTGCCGTCGTTGCAGTCGAGTTCGGAAGTTGGGGTCGATGTCCTGGTCAGAGGTGCAAACTACACAGGTGTGGGAATCGGACAAATAGCTTATATAGGGGAGGTGTATGCTTCGATGGGTCGACTCCCTGGGTTGAGCGCACCGCGCCAACCTCAAAGACCCTACAGTATGGATGAAGTCGGAAGTTGGGTCCGATGACCGATTCGATACGTAGGCATATTGGCGAGGTCTGAATTTGTGTCCGATGACCTGCCATGCGCAGGAAGGCGGAATTTGGGTCCGATGACCGAGTTGATGGCGTGCCATGCGCAGAAAGGCGGAATTTGGGTCCGATGACCGAGTTGATGTTGATGGCCCGCCATGCACAGGAAGGCGGAATTTGGGTCCAATGACCGATTTGAAGGCGTGCCATACGCAAAAAGGCGGAGTTTGGGTCCGATGACCGAGTTGATATTGATGGCCCGCCATGCGCAGGAAGGCGGAATTTGGGTCCGATGACCTGACATACGCATGGAGTCCGACTCGGGGGCCGATGTTCGATTCGATGACTTGCATTGTGGGTAAAGTCGGAAGTTGTGGTCTTTGACCCGATTCGATGACCAGACTTCGGCTGCTTGAGAATCGGACAAATAACTTATATAGGGGAGGTAGTGTTCTCGAGCATCCTCCCCCCGTGCCCGTTTATGTCGATTGATGCTGGTGCTCGACTGGTTGGAGCGCTCGGATGCAAAAATCTTGCACCAGGATTTATCGATTGTGATGGACACGGCAAGTCTCCTGATTGCTATGCAGGAGCTCATCGTGAATCTCTATGCGGCCTTGGTATGGACTCGACCTGCGGAATGGTTCGGCAATGGTAGTCGCTCCAACACGTCCTTGCAATGGCCACAGAGGTGATTCGACTAGAGCTCCAGTCTAGCTTTTGGGTTGCTTGGCGGACTGGTATAGCCGCGATCGAGTTCCGGCCATGAACGTTTTAGATAGCTCTTGGGCTTTCTGGGACGGAAGTCGGAAGTTTGGGCTGTTGTCCGATTTGATGACCATTCTTCGGATGTGTGAGAATCGGACAAATAACTTATATAGGGGACTGTGTTGTCTCACGCAGCCCCCTCCGTGCCCCTCTATCTCGACCGATGTTGGTGCTTGAAAGGGTTGGGATCGCTCGGATTTATAAACGTGCACCACCATTTGTCGAGTGTGAGGGACGCGGCAGGTCTCCTAAATGCTATGCGGGCGCTCTCTGAGAATCTCTATCCGGCCTCGACACAGACTAGTCTTGCTGAATGGTTTGGCACTGGTAGTCGATCCAACACGTCGTTGTTGTGGCCGCCTAGGCGATTCGATTCGAGCCCCCGTCTAGCTTTTGGGTTGCTTGGCGGATTTTGCCCTATCCGCAAGTGAGCTCGGTCCCTAAACGTTCGAGAAACCCGATTGCTATGCGCCGACTCTCTTTCTTGCGAGCCTCCATCTAGCTTTTGGGTCTCTACGGAACGGAAGTCGGAATCTGGGACCGTTGTTTGATTCGACGAGGCAGACTACGGTTGTGCGAGAATCGGACAAATAACTTATATAGGGGAGGTGTTGACTGGAGCATTCTCCCCCGTGCCCCTCTAACTCGACCAATGCTGGCGCTCGAACGGTGGTAGCGCTCGGATTTTCATTGAGCGCCAGCATTGGTCGATTTAGAGGGGCATGCGAGATTCCCGAATGCTATGCGAGGGCTCTAACGGAAATGTCTATTGGTTTCGGTATGGATGCAATTGCGAGTGGTTCGGCAAAGGTAGTCGTTCCGATGCGTCCATGTCGTGGCCAAATCGATAATTCGATTTGAGCCCTCGTATAGCATTTGGGTCTCTCGATGTGATTCCGCATTCCAGTCCCTTTGGGCACTGCTTGAGCCGCATCCCAGGGGGTTCCCTTCCCAATAATCTGCCTCGCAACCCGATTGCTATGCGGTGAGGCTCCTCGGCCGCCTCGGAACTATCTGTGTATCAGACGCATCGCGGGATAAGGGGTTGGCAACGGTAGTCGCCCCAAGCGCGTCCGATGCTTGGACCATTCCGAGGCGGCCCTGAAGCCTCTTCCGTCTAGCCGTTGGGTCCTTCTCGCCGCATCCCTCGCCTCGCACCCCGATTGCTATGCGGTGAGGCTCCTCGGCCGCCTCGGAACTATCTGTGTATCGGACGCGTCGCGGGATAAGGGGTTGTCACTGGTAGTCGCCCCAAGCGCGTCCGATGCTTGGACCATTCCGAGGCGGCCCTGAAGCCTCTTCCGTCTAGCCGTTGGGTCCTTCTCGCCGCATCCCTCGCCTCGCACCCCGATTGCTATGCGGTGAGGCTCCTCGGCCGCCTCGGAACTATCTGTGTATCGGACGCGTCGCGGGATAAGGGGTTGTCATTGGTAGTCGCCCCAAGCGCGTCCGATGCTTGGACCATTCCGAGGCGGCCCTGAAGCCTCTTCCGTCTAGCCGTTGGGTCCTTCTCGCCGCATCCCTCGCCTCGCACCCCGATTGCTATGCGGTGAGGCTCCTCGGCCGCCTCGGAACTATCTGTGTATCGGACGCGTCGCGGGATAAGGGGTTGTCACTGGTAGTCGCCCCAAGCGCGTCCGATGCTTGGACCATTCCGAGGCGGCCCTGAAGCCTCTTCCGTCTAGCCGTTGGGTCCTTCTCGCCGCATCCCTCGCCTCGCACCCCGATTGCTATGCGGTGAGGCTCCTCGGCCGCCTCGGAACTATCTGTGTATCGGACGCGTCGCGGGATAAGGGGTTGTCACTGGTAGTCGCCCCAAGCGCGTTCGATGCTTGGACCATTCCGAGGCGGCCCTGAAGCCTCTTCCGTCTAGCCGTTGGGTCCTTCTCGCCGCATCCCTCGCCTCGCACCCCGATTGCTATGCGGTGAGGCTCCTCGGCCGCCTTGGAACTATCTGTGTATCGGACGCGTCGCGGGATAAGGGGTTGTCACTGGTAGTCGCCCCAAGCGCGTCCGATGCTTAGACCATTCCGAGGCGGACCCGAAGCCTCTTCCGTCTAGCCGTTGGGTCCTTCTCGCCGCATCCTTCGCCTCGCACCCCGATTGCTATGCGGTGAGGCTCCTCGGCCGCCTCGGAACTATCTGTGTATCGGACGCGTCGCGGGATAAGGGGTTGTCACTGGTAGTCGCCCCAAGCGCGTCCGATGCTTGGACCATTCCGAGGCGGACCCGAAGCCTCTTCCGTCTAGCCGTTGGGTCCTTCTCGCCGCATCCCTCGCCTCGCACCCCGATTGCTATGCGGTGAGGCTCCTCGGCCGCCTTGGAACTATCTGTGTATCGGACGCGTCGCGGGATAAGGGGTTGTCACTGGTAGTCGCCCCAAGCGCGTCCGATGCTTGGACCATTCCGAGGCGGACCCGAAGCCTCTTCCGTCTAGCCGTTGGGTCCTTCTCGCCGCATCCCTCGCCTCGCACCCCGATTGCTATGCGGTGAGGCTCCTCGGCCGCCTTGGAACTATCTGTGTATCGGACGCGTCGCGGGATAAGGGGTTGTCACTGGTAGTCGCCCCAAGCGCGTCCGATGCTTGGACCATTCCGAGGCGGACCCGAAGCCTCTTCCGTCTAGCCGTTGGGTCCTTCTCGCCGCATCCCTCGCCTCGCACCCCGATTGCTATGCGGTGAGGCTCCTCGGCCGCCTTGGAACTATCTGTGTATCGGACGCGTCGCGGGATAAGGGGTTGTCACTGGTAGTCGCCCCAAGCGCGTCCGATGCTTGGACCATTCCGAGGCGGCCCCGAAGCCTCTTCCGTGTAGCCGTTGGGTCCTTCTCGCCGCATCCCTCGCCTCGCACCCCGATTGCTATGCGGTGAGGCTCCTCGGCCGCCTTGGAACTATCTGTGTATCGGACGCGTCGCGGGATAAGGGGTTGTCACTGGTAGTCGCCCCAAGCGCGTCCGATGCTTGGACCATTCCGAGGCGGCCCCGAAGCCTCTTCCGTGTAGCCGTTGGGTCCTTCTCGCCGCATCCCTCGCCTCGCACCCCGATTGCTATGCGGTGAGGCTCCTCGGCCGCCTTGGAACTATCTGTGTATCGGACGCGTCGCGGGATAAGGGGTTGTCACTGGTAGTCGCCCCAAGCGCGTCCGATGCTTGGACCATTCCGAGGCGGACCTGAAGCCTCTTCCCTCTAGCCGTTGGGGCTTTCTCGCCGCATCCCTCGCCTCGCACCCTGATTGCTATGCTGTGAGGCTCCTCGGCCGCCTTGGAACTATCTGTGTATCGGACGCATCGCGGGATAAGGGGTTGGCAGTGGTAGTCGCCCCAAGCGCATCCGATGCTTGGACCATTCCGAGGCGGCCCTGCAGCCTCTTCCGTCTAGCCGTTGGGGCCATCTCGCCGCATCCCCCACCTCGCACCACGATTGCTATGCGGTGAGGCTCCTTGGCTGCCTCGGAACTATCTGTGTATCGGACGCATCGCGGGATAAGGGGTTGTCACTGGTAGTCGCCCCAAGCGCGTCCGATGCTTGGACTATTCCGAGGCGGCCCTGCAGCCTCTTCCGTCTAGCCGTTGGGGCCATCTCGCTGCATCCCCCACCTCCTCGGCCGCCTCGGAACTATCTGTGTATCGGACGCATCGCGGGATAAGGGGTTGGCAGTGGTAGTCGCCCCAAGCGCGTCCGATGCTTGGACTATTCCGAGGCAGCCCTGCAGCCTCTTCCGTCTAGCCTTTGGGGCCATCTCGCCGCATCCCTCGCCTCGCACCCCGATTGCTATGCGGTGAGGCTCCTCGGCCGCCTGGGAACTATCTTCGTATCGGACGCATCGCGGGATAAGGGGTTGTCACTGGTAGTCGCCCCAAGCGCGTCCGATGCTTGGACTATTCCGAGGCGGCCCTGTGGCCTCTTCCGTCTAGCCGTTGGGGCCATCTCGCCGCATCCCCCACCTCGCACCCCGATTGCTATGCGGTGAGGCTCTTCGGCCGCCTTGGAACTATCTTCGTATCGGACGCATTGCGGGATAAGGGGTTGTCACTGGTAGTGGCCCCAAGCGCGTCCGATGCTTGGACTATTCCGAGGCGGCCCTGCAGCCTCTTCCGTCTAGCCGTTGGGGCCATCTCGCCGCATCCCCCACCTCGCACCCCGATTGCTATGCGGTGAGGCTCCTCGGCCGCCTTGGAACTATCTTCGTATCGGACGCATCGCGGGATAAGGGGTTGTCACTGGTAGTCGCCCCAAGCGCGTCCGATGCTTGGACTATTCCGACGCGGCCCTGTGGCCTCTTCCGTCTAGCCGTTGGGGCCATCTCGCCGCATCCCCCACCTCGCACCCCGATTGCTATGCGGTGAGGCTCCTCGGCCGCCTTGGAACCATCTTCGTATCGGACGCATCGCGGGATAGGGGGCTGTCACTGGTAGTCGCCCCAAGCGTGTCCGATGCTTGGACCATTCCTAGGCGGCCCTGAAGCCTCTTCCGTCTAGCCGTTGGGGCCTTCCCGCCCCATCCCTCGCCTCGCACCCCCGATTGCTATGCGGTGAGGCTCCTCGGCCGCCTTGGAACCATCTGTGTATCGGACGCATCGCGGGATAAGGGGTTGGCACTGGCAGTCGCCCCAAGCGCGTCCGATGCTTGGACCATTCCGAGGTGGCCCTGAAGCCTCTTCCGTCTAGCCGTTGGGGCCTTCCCGCCCCATCCCTCGCCTCGCACCCCGATTGATATGCGGTGAGGCTCCTCGGCCGCCTTGGAACTATCTGTGTATCGGACGCATCGCGGGATAAGGGGTTGGCACTGGTAGTCGTCCCAATCGCATCCGATGCTTGGACCATTCCGAGGCGGCCCTGCAGCCTCTTCCGTTTAGCCGTCGGGGCCTTCCCGCCGCATCCCTCGCCTCGCATCCCGATTCCTATGCGGTGAGTCTTCTCGGCCGCCGCGGAACTATACCTGTTATTGCTACTGCATCCTTCGGCTGGTAACCTCCTCTGCCGCCTTGGAACGTTCTCTTTGTCGGACGCGTCGCGGGATAAGGGGTTGGCACTGGTAGTCGCCCCAAGCGCGCCCGATGCATAGACCGCTCCGAGTCGACCTTGCTTTCAGCCTCTCACATGCATAGACCTCTCTGAGTCGACCCTGCAGCCTCTCACGTTTAGCCTTTGGAATCTCGCCTCACAACATGATTGCTATCCTTGATGCATCCCTTGCCTCGAGCCCTGATTGCTTTCTTGGCTGCATCCCTCCTCTCCTCACAGCCCGGTTGTCATCACTGCTTCATCCGTCGCTTCATGCATTCTGGCTGCTGGGCCCTTCCCACCGCACACCTCGATTGCTATCTCTTCTGCATCACACACCCCGATTGCTATCTCTGCTACATCCCTCGGCTCTCACTTCTGCATCCTTCGCCTCACACCTCGATTGCTATCAATGCTGCATCCGTAACCTCACACCCCGATTGCTATGCGGGGAGGCTCCTTGGCCGCCTTGGAAATTTCTGTGTGTCGGACGCACCGCGGGATAAGGGGTTGGCACTGGTAGTCGCCCCAAGTGCGCCCGATTCTTAGACCGCTTCGAGGTGACCTCGTAGCCTCTTTCGTCCAGGCTTCCTGCCTTCAACGCCCTTTTTACACCTCGATTGCTATGCGCGGGCTCGTTGGCGTCTATCACCTCTCTGCGAAGAGTGGCACGATGATTGTTGGGGTAAATCGTAGCAGTCCGATCTCTGGCCTTGGGCCATTGTGAGGGCTGATCGATTTCCTGTGCGCATCTCGTGTTCGCCCAGTAACAGACTCGACGACTTGTAATCGGTCTTGTTCCCGATTGTTCCTGGAGGTAGTCTTCGGAACTCTTGGATTTGACCTGTCACTCGAACTGTCCTCTTCCGAGGATGCTTGTGTGTGTGTGCTTGTGCCATTTCCTTGGCGGTATTAACGAGATATTAAAGAGCGGAGTGAGCGCCTCGCCCAGCTATGTTTGGGGCTCTCACTCCCTTACCCGGTGTGCGACCGCTTTGCACGTAGGTTGCGGAGCATCGCGACTCTTTCGATGTTTGGCGGTTGTCTTCCGGTGATGCGTTGGTCCCGAAGTGCACGTTACTAGCATTTCTGCCATTGTTCTCGATCTTTGGCACGTTCCTTCGTTGCAATTGGATATATATCTCCGTTTATACGCGCAGGCTTCTCCCGCCTATTCAGCGCTGTCCCACTCTCAGCACTCTCGTGGTCTCCTTGGCTTCTCTCTCCCGTGAGCGAGCTCTCTTCTCGAGTCTTTTCCATGTCCCATGGAGGTTGCCTTGCGAAATTCGGGCACACAAACGTGACCGGATAAGAGCGGAATTGCCTATGAGGAGAAGCTC
>NW_026728874.1:45000-60000 GCF_030272615.1 Cryptomeria japonica
GGAGCGCCGCCTCTTTTTTTGTCGGAGCGTTTGGTGGGGTTTCTCGCATTGGCTCTTCCGAGGCCCGGTTGCCACCCTGGCGCGCACGAAGTCGGAAGTAGGGTTAATTGCCCGGGTGCGCACCTTTGCCAGGGTGGGCACCTTACCTGGGCTGCGCACCAGGGCGGGCTCAAGATGGCACGCGCGTTCCGTTTTTTTCACTATCTTTCAAAACGGAAATTTTAAAATCTCCTTTTTTTTTTGCCTTTTCTGGAAATTAGTGAAGGCAGCGCATCAAAGGTGCGCACCTCGCTGCCCACCTTGGTGTGCTCTGAGGTGCGCACCCGGGAGCGCTACGAAGTGTGCTCCAAGGTGCGGCGTGCACGTTGTCGGAGCCCGGTTTGCCCCGGGTGCGCACCTCGCCTGCACCTTGGCCGGGGTGGGCACCTTGGCTGGGTTTGCCCAGGGTGCGCTCCGAAGCGGGGTTACTGGAGCGCCCCCTCTTTTTTTGTCAGAGCGTTTGGTGGGGTTTCTCGCATTGGCTCTTCCCAGGCCCGGTTGTTGGGTGCGCTCCCACCCTGGCGCGCGCGAAGTTGGAAGTTGGGTTAATTGCCCGGGCGCGCACCTTCGCCAGGGTGGGCACCTTGGTGCGCACACCTTGGCTGGGCTGCGCACCAGGGCGGGCTCAAGATGGCACCAGCATTCCCTTTTTCTCACTATCTTTCAAAACGGAAATTTTAAAATCTCGTTTTTTTTTTGCCTTTTATGGAAATTAGTGAAGGCATCGCATCAAAGGTGCGCACCTCGCTGCCCACCTTGGTGTGCTCCGAGGTGCCCACCACGGTGCGCAACGCCGGTGCGAACCCGGGAGCGCCCCGATGTGTGCTCCAAGGTGCGGCGTGCACGAAGTCGGACCCCGGTTTGCCCCGGGTGCGCACCTCGCGTGCACCTTGGTGCGCACACCTTGGCTGGGTTGCGCGGCCTGGTGGGCACCATGGTGCGCACCAAGGAGCGCTCCGAAGTGTGCTCCAAGGTGCGGCGTGCACGAAGTCGGAGCCCGGTTTGCCCCGGGTACGCACCTCGCGTGCACCTTCGCCGGGGTGGGCACCTCGGCTGGGTTGCGCGCCCTGGTGCGCACCAAGGAGCGCTCCGAAGTGTGCTCCAAGGTGCGGCGTGCACGAAGTCGGAGCCCGGTTTGCCCCGGGTGCGCACCTTCGCCGCGGTGCGCACCATGGCGTGCACGAAGTCGGAGCCCGGTTTGCCCCGGGTGCGCACCTCGCGTGCACCTTCGGCGGGGTTGCGCGCCCTGGTGGGCACCATGGTGCGCACCAAGGAGCGCTCCGAAGTGTGCTCCAAGGTGCGGCGTGCACGAAGTCGGAGCCCGGTTTGCCCCGGGTGCGCACCTCGCGTGCACCTTCGGCGGGGTTGCGCGCCCTGGTGGGCACCATGGTGCGCACCAAGGAGCGCTCCGAAGTGTGCTCCAAGGTGCGGCGTGCACGAAGTCGGAGCCCGGTTTGCCCCGGGTGCGCACCTCGCGTGCACCTTCGCCGCGGTGGGCACCATGGCGTGCACGAAGTCGGAGCCCGGTTTGCCCCGGGTGCGCACCTCGCGTGCACCTTCGCCGGGGTGGGCACCTCGGCTGGGTTGCGCGCCCTGGTGCGCACCAAGGAGCGCTCCGAAGTGTGCTCCAAGGTGCGGCGTGCACGAAGTCGGAGCCCGGTTTGCCCCGGGTGCGCACCTCGCGTGCACCTTCGCCAGGGTGGGCACCTCGGTGCGCACACCTTCTCAATGTTTTCTTGCCTTTTCTGGAAATTGGTGAAGGCAGCGCATCAAAGGTGCGCACCTCGGTGTGCTCCGAGGTGCGAACCCGAGAGCGCTCCGAGGTGCCCACGAAGTCGAAAGTCGGGTTAATTGCATTGTTTTCCCCGGGTGCGCTCCGAGGTGCGCAACATCGGCGCGCACCAAGGAGGGCTCCGAAGTGTGCTCCAAGGTGCGCACGATGGCGTGCACCTCTGGTGCGCACGATTCGGAGCTCGGTTTGACCGGGGTGCGCACACCTTGGCTGGGTTGCGCACCTTTTGTGCGCTCCAAGGTGCGCACGAAGTCGGAGCTCGGTTTGCCCCGGGTGCGCACCTTCGCCAGGGTGCGCACCTTGATGCGCACGCCTTGGCTGGGCTGCGCACCTTGGTGGGCGCCATGGTGCGCACCTTTCGTGCGCTCCAAGGTGCGCACGAAGTCGGAGCTCGGTTTGCCCCGGGTGCGCACCTTGGTGGGCGCCATGGTGCACTCCGAGGTGCCCAAGATTGGTGCGCACCAAGGAGCGCTCCGAAGTGCGCTCCAAGGTGCGCGCGAAGTCGAAAGTTGGGTTAATTGTCCGGTTTGCCTCGGGTGCGCACCTTGCGTGCACCTTCGCCAGGGTGGGCGCCTTGGTGCGCACACCTTGGCTGGGCTGCGCACACCTTGGCACCCGCGTTTCCTTCATTTTAAATTTTTTTTTTTTACAATCTCTCAAGTGGGAAATTCTATAATCTCAACTTTTTTTGCCTTTTCAGGAAACTTTTGAATGGAGCGCATCATTGGTGCGCTCCGAAGTGTGCTCCAAAGCTCTCTCCAGCTGCGTGCACCTGCCCCGGCCGCGCACCCGGCCCCGCCCAGCTTCGCTCACCTGTCCCGGGCGTCTGGTGCGGAACCTTAGAGTAAGAAACATCACCGTGCACCTTGGCCAACGTGCGCGACTCGACCGAGCGCGCACTGGCCGAGGTGCACACCGATTTCACCTGGGTGCGCGCGCAGCACCTCGGGCGCACCGGGGTGCGCGCACAACGCCCGGGTTGCACCGTGGCCTGTGTGCTCGGGGCGCCTCGGGTGCGCGCTCGGTGTCGCCCCCGCGCGCGCGGTAGTGCGGGCAGCGCACCCCGGCCCGGCCCGGCCCCGACGAGAACGCAAACGGGCAAAAGGTTTATTCAAATAGCATTGCGACGCCCGGCGAAAAACTAAAAAAGGGTGCAACACCGGGACTTCCCGGGAGGTCACCCATCCCAGTACTACTCCGGCCCAAGCGCGCTTAACTGCGGAGTTCTGATGGGATCCGGTGCACTAACGCTGGTATGATCGCACCCGTTATGAGCTTGTCGCAGTGTGTACTTAGCAAACCGCGACCCACGTGCGAATCCACCCCGGCCACCCACCCCCGTCGAGGTGCACACCCTCCCTCGCGAAGTGCGCCCCGTTCGCCAAGTGTGAGCCCTGCCCGGGTGCGCGCACCTTGCTAGGGCGTCGGGTGTGCACCCGGCCCGGCCTACGTGCGTGCACCTGGAGGGGGCGTCGTGTGCGTGCAGTGTCCCGTCTGCAACGCGGTGCCCACACACCACCTCGGGCGCAACGACCTGCGCTCACATGTGGGCCGAGTGCACCTTGGTGCATGTTCGGGGCGCCTCGGGTGCACGCTCGATCTTGCCCCGGTGCACCAAGGCGCTCGGTTTGCCCCGGGTGCGCACTTGGTGCAAGGTGGGCACCCAAAATAGGGATCAAGCACCAAAACACAAGTTTCGGGATGCAAAATGGGACCCAAGGACCACAAATGCGTTCCAAGACCCATGATGGGTCCACGAGAACAAAAATGTGTTCCGAGACTTAATAAACAAATATTGGGTTTTAGGAGAAGAAACATGCTCTGATGCCCAAAACGAGAATCGACCCCGAAAAGGCCACAGGCCAAAAGTGGGATGCGAGACAAAAAAAAATGGGACCCGAGGACCAAAATTGGGTTCCCAGGTCGAAGACAGGGCAACCGGACAAGAAACGACCTCTAAGGCTCGAAATGAGTCCCGACGACTAAAACTTGACAAGAAGCACCCATCAGGCACCCAACTCGACACCCATGGGATGCCGACCCACCCGGGCTTCCACCTAGCACACCTTGGCACCCACCCACCCTCGCACCCAACCTCGCACCCAACTTAGCACCTTTGAACCCACATTGGCACTCACCCTGACCCTGGCACCTTGGAACCCACATTGGCACTCACCTTGACCCTGGCACCCACCTTTGCACTCACCTTGGGACCCACCCTGGCTCCCACCTCGGCACCCACCCAGACACCCACCTTGGTTCCTTGGCACCCACCTTGGATCCTTGGCACCCACCCCGACACCCACCTTGGCACGCAACTTGGCTACTTGCCACCCACCTTGGCTCCTTGACGCCCACCCCGACAACCACCCCGTGACCTACCCTGGCTAGGGTTGGTGCACACCCACCCTGGTGCCCACCTTGGCACCCACCCTATGACCCACCTTGGCACGCACCTTAGTACCCACCCCGTTACCCACCCTAGGACCCACCCCGTGACCCACCTTGGCCAGGGTGGGTGCACCCACCCTGGTGCCCACCTTGGCACCCACCCATCCTAGCACCCAGCCTGTGACCGGGCTTGGAACCCAACCTTGCACCCGCACCCGTCTTGGCCAGTGTGGGTGCGCACCCATCCTGGCACCCACGTTGTGACACACCCTTTAACCCACGCACCCTAGCACCCACGTTGGCACCCACCTTGGAACCCAACCTAGCAACTTGGCACCCACCCCGTGACCCACCTTGGCATCCACCATAGCAGTCGCCGACTTGGCACCCACCTCGGCACCCACCTTGACACTTGTGGACCCACCTTGCCACTCACCCTAGCATCGACCCATCCTAGCACCCACCCTGGCACCTTTGCACCCTAGCACTCACCCATCCTAGCACCTAACCTGTGACCCACCTTGACACTCACCCTCGCACCCACCTTGGAACCCAACCTAGCACCCACCCACCCTGACACCAACCCTAGCACCTACCCACCCTTGCACCCACCCTGTGACCCATCTTGGCACCCACCCATCCTACCACTCAACCTATCACCCACCTTCTCACCCACCTTGGCATCCACCTTAGCACCCACCCACACTGGCACCTTGGCACCCACCTCGGGCAAGGTGGGTGCACACCCACCCTGGCACCCAATTTAGAACCCACCGAGCATGTTACCCACCTTGGCACCCACATTGCAGCCCACCCTAGTACCCACCCTATGACCCACATTGGCATCCACACCCTAGCACCCAGGCACCTCGACACCCGCCTTGACACCCACCCTAGCACTGAACCTGTGACCCACCTTGGAACTCACCCTAGAACCCACCCACCCTGTGAACCACCTTGGCATCCACCTTAGCACCCACCCACCTTGGCACCCACTCTAGCACTCACCCATCCTAACACCCAACTTGTTACCCACCTTGGCACCCGCCCTCGCGTCCACCTTGAAACCCACCCTAGCACCCACCCACGCAGGAGCCCACCTTGGCACCCAACCTAACACCCACGCATCCTGGCACCCAACTTGTGACCCACCTTGGAACCCACCCTAGTACCCACCTTTGAACCCACTATATCACCAACCCACCTTGGCACCCACCCTATGACCCTCTTTGGAATCCACCCTAGCACGCACCCACCCTGGCACCCACCATGGAGCGCACCCTAGCACCCACCCACCTCGGCACGCACCTCAACACCCACCTTGGTGTGCGCACTGCGCCAACCTCTCAAAGACCCTATGTGGTGCGCTCCAAAGTGTACACCTTTGGTGCGCTCCAAGGTGCGCACCTTTGGTGCACACCGAGGTGCACACCAAAGTGTGCACCGAGGTGAGCACCAAAGTGCACTCCAGGGTGCACACCAAGGCGTGCACCTTTGGTGCGGTCAATGCAAACGAATTCGGAAGTTGGGGTCGATGTCCTAATCGCTGCTGCAGACTACACGTATGAGAATCGGACAAATAGCTTTATATAGGGGAGGTGTTGCGTTTGATGGGTCGACTCCCCTGGTTGTGTGCACTGCACCAACTTCAAAGACCCTGTCTTGTTTAAGAAGTCAAAAGTTGGGGTGGATGTCCTAATCATTGCTGCAGTCTACGCATGTATGAGAATCAGACAAATAGCTTATATAGGGGAGGTGTTGCATTCGGTGGGTTGACTCCCCTGGTTGTGCGCACTGCGCCAACCTCAAAGACCCCGCATAGCAGAAGAAGTCGGAAGTCGGATTTTGGTGAGCACCAAGGCGTGCACCTTTGGTGCGGTCAACGCAGACGAATTCAGAAGTTGGGGTGGATGTCCTAATCGTTGTTGCAGGCTACACATGTATGAGAATCAGACAAATAGCTTATATAGGGGAGGTGTTGGGTTTGATGGGTCAACTCCCTTGGTTGTGCGCATTACGCCAACCTCAAAGACCTTGTTTTCGTTAAGAAGTCAAAAGTTGGGGTCAATGTCCTAATGGCTCCTGCAGGCTACACATGTATGAGAATCGGACAAATAGCTTATATAGGGGAGGTGTTGGGTTTGATGGGTCGACTCCCCTGGTTGTGCGCATTACGTCAACCTCAAAGACCTTGTTTTCGTTAAGAAGTCAAAAGTTGGGGTCGATGTCCTAATTGCTCCTGTAGACTACACATGTATGAGAATCAGACAAATAGCTTATATAGGGGAGGTGTTGGGTTTGATGGGTTGACTCCCCTAGTTGTTCGCATTACACCAACCTCAAAGACCTTGTTTTCGTTTAGAAGCCGAAAGTTGGGGTCGATGTCCTAATTGCTCCTGCAGGCTACGCATGTATGAGAATCAGACAAATAGCTTATATAGGGGAGGTGTTGGGTTTGATGGGTCGACTCCCCTGGTTGTGCGCATTGCGCCAACCTCAAAGACCCTGCATTGCGGATGAAGTCGAAAGTCAGAGTTTGGTGTGCTACAAGGTGTGGTCGAAGGTGCTCACCTAGGTGTGCACCTTTGGAGCACAGGAAAAGTGCCCTCCAAAAGTGCGCACCTTTGGAGTGCACAAAAGTGCCCTCCAAAAGTGCGCACCTTTGGAGCGCAGAAAAGTGCCCTCCAAAAAGTGCCCTCCAAAAGTGCGCACCTTTGGAGCGCAGAAAAGTGCCCTCCAAAAAGTGCCCTCCAAAAGTGCGCACCTTTGGAGCGCAGAAAAGTGCCCTCCAAAAAGTGCCCTCCAAAAGTGCGCACCTTTGGAGCGCAGAAAAGTGCCCTCCAAAAGTGCGCACCTTTGGAGCGCAGAAAAGTGCCCTCCAAAAAGTGCCCTCCAAAAGTGCGCACCTTTGGAGCGCAGAAAAGTGCCCTCCAAAAAGTGCCCTCCAAAAGTGCGCACCTTTGGAGCGCAGAAAAGTGCCCTCCAAAAAGTGCCCTCCAAAAGTGCGCACCTTTGGAGCGCAGAAAAGTGCCCTCCAAAAAGTGCCCTCCAAAAGTGCGCACCTTTGGAGCGCAGAAAAGTGCCCTCCAAAAAGTGCCCTCCAAAAGTGCGCACCTTTGGAGCGCAGAAAAGTGCCCTCCAAAAGTGCGCACCTTTGGAGCGCACAAAAGTGCCCTCCAAAAGTGCGCACTTTTGGTGCGCACCAAGGCGCTGGTTCGGTCGTTGCAGGCGAGTTCGGAAGTTGGGGTCGATGTCCTGAGCGGAGGTGCAAACTACACAGGTGTCGGAATCGGACAAATAGCTTATATAGGGGAGGTGTATGCTTCGATGGGTCGACTCCCCAGGTTGAGCGCACCGCGCCAACCTCAAAGACCCTACGGTATGGATGAAGTCGGAAGTTGGGTCCGATGACCAATTCGATTAGTAGGTATGCTCATGAGGTCGGAATTTGGGTCCGATGACCTGCCATGTGCAGGAAGGCGAATGTTGACACTGTGCGTTGCAAGGTGCACACCAAGGCGCTGGTGCGGTCTTTTTAGTCGAGTTCGGAAGTTGGGGTCGATGTCCTGATCGGAGGTGCAAGCTACACAGGTGTGGGAATCGGACAAATAGCTTATATAGGGGAGGTGTATGCTTCGTTGGGTCGACTCCCCGGGTTGAGCGCACCGCGCCAACCTCAAAGACCCTACGGTATGGATGAAGTCGGAAGTTGGGTCCGATGACCGATTCGATATGTAGGCATACTCGCGAGGTCGGAATTTGGGTCCGATGACCTGCCACGTGCAGGAAGGCGAATGTTGGCACTGTGCGTTGCAAGGTGCGCACCAAGGCGCTGGTTCGGTCGTTGGAGGCGAGTTCGGAAGTTGGGGTCGATGTCTTGATCGGAGGTGCAAACTACACAGGTGTGGGAATCGGACAAATAGCTTATATAGGGGAGGTGTATGCTTCGTTGGGTCGACTCCCCGGGTTGAGCGCACCGCGCCAACCTCAAAGACCCTACGGTATGGATGAAGTCGGAAGTTGGGTCCGATGACCGATTCGATATGTAGGCATACTCGCGAGGTCGGAATTTGGGTCCGATGACCTGCCATGTGCAGGAAGGCGAATGTTGGGACTGTGCGTCGCAAGGTGCGCACCAAGGCGCTGGTGCCGTCGTTGCAGTCGAGTTCGGAAGTTGGGGTCGATGTCCTGGTCAGAGGTGCAAACTACACAGGTGTGGGAATCGGACAAATAGCTTATATAGGGGAGGTGTATGCTTCGATGGGTCGACTCCCTGGGTTGAGCGCACCGCGCCAACCTCAAAGACCCTACAGTATGGATGAAGTCGGAAGTTGGGTCCGATGACCGATTCGATACGTAGGCATATTGGCGAGGTCTGAATTTGTGTCCGATGACCTGCCATGCGCAGGAAGGCGGAATTTGGGTCCGATGACCGAGTTGATGGCGTGCCATGCGCAGAAAGGCGGAATTTGGGTCCGATGACCGAGTTGATGTTGATGGCCCGCCATGCACAGGAAGGCGGAATTTGGGTCCGATGACCGATTTGAAGGCGTGCCATACGCAAAAAGGCGGAGTTTGGGTCCGATGACCGAGTTGATATTGATGGCCCGCCATGCGCAGGAAGGCGGAATTTGGGTCCGATGACCTGACATACGCATGGAGTCCGACTCGGGGGCCGATGTTCGATTCGATGACTTGCATTGTGGGTAAAGTCGGAAGTTGTGGTCTTTGACCCGATTCGATGACCAGACTTCGGCTGCTTGAGAATCGGACAAATAACTTATATAGGGGAGGTAGTGTTCTCGAGCATCCTCCCCCCGTGCCCGTTTATGTCGATTGATGCTGGTGCTCGACTGGTTGGAGCGCTCGGATGCAAAAATCTTGCACCAGGATTTATCGATTGTGATGGACACGGCAAGTCTCCTGATTGCTATGCAGGAGCTCATCGTGAATCTCTATGCGGCCTTGGTATGGACTCGACCTGCGGAATGGTTCGGCAATGGTAGTCGCTCCAACACGTCCTTGCAATGGCCACAGAGGTGATTCGACTAGAGCTCCAGTCTAGCTTTTGGGTTGCTTGGCGGACTGGTATAGCCGCGATCGAGTTCCGGCCATGAACGTTTTAGATAGCTCTTGGGCTTTCTGGGACGGAAGTCGGAAGTTTGGGCTGTTGTCCGATTTGATGACCATTCTTCGGATGTGTGAGAATCGGACAAATAACTTATATAGGGGACTGTGTTGTCTCACGCAGCCCCCTCCGTGCCCCTCTATCTCGACCGATGTTGGTGCTTGAAAGGGTTGGGATCGCTCGGATTTATAAACGTGCACCACCATTTGTCGAGTGTGAGGGACGCGGCAGGTCTCCTAAATGCTATGCGGGCGCTCTCTGAGAATCTCTATCCGGCCTCGACACAGACTAGTCTTGCTGAATGGTTTGGCACTGGTAGTCGATCCAACACGTCGTTGTTGTGGCCGCCTAGGCGATTCGATTCGAGCCCCCGTCTAGCTTTTGGGTTGCTTGGCGGATTTTGCCCTATCCGCAAGTGAGCTCGGTCCCTAAACGTTCGAGAAACCCGATTGCTATGCGCCGACTCTCTTTCTTGCGAGCCTCCATCTAGCTTTTGGGTCTCTACGGAACGGAAGTCGGAATCTGGGACCGTTGTTTGATTCGACGAGGCAGACTACGGTTGTGCGAGAATCGGACAAATAACTTATATAGGGGAGGTGTTGACTGGAGCATTCTCCCCCGTGCCCCTCTAACTCGACCAATGCTGGCGCTCGAACGGTGGTAGCGCTCGGATTTTCATTGAGCGCCAGCATTGGTCGATTTAGAGGGGCATGCGAGATTCCCGAATGCTATGCGAGGGCTCTAACGGAAATGTCTATTGGTTTCGGTATGGATGCAATTGCGAGTGGTTCGGCAAAGGTAGTCGTTCCGATGCGTCCATGTCGTGGCCAAATCGATAATTCGATTTGAGCCCTCGTATAGCATTTGGGTCTCTCGATGTGATTCCGCATTCCAGTCCCTTTGGGCACTGCTTGAGCCGCATCCCAGGGGGTTCCCTTCCCAATAATCTGCCTCGCAACCCGATTGCTATGCGGTGAGGCTCCTCGGCCGCCTCGGAACTATCTGTGTATCAGACGCATCGCGGGATAAGGGGTTGGCAACGGTAGTCGCCCCAAGCGCGTCCGATGCTTGGACCATTCCGAGGCGGCCCTGAAGCCTCTTCCGTCTAGCCGTTGGGTCCTTCTCGCCGCATCCCTCGCCTCGCACCCCGATTGCTATGCGGTGAGGCTCCTCGGCCGCCTCGGAACTATCTGTGTATCGGACGCGTCGCGGGATAAGGGGTTGTCACTGGTAGTCGCCCCAAGCGCGTCCGATGCTTGGACCATTCCGAGGCGGCCCTGAAGCCTCTTCCGTCTAGCCGTTGGGTCCTTCTCGCCGCATCCCTCGCCTCGCACCCCGATTGCTATGCGGTGAGGCTCCTCGGCCGCCTCGGAACTATCTGTGTATCGGACGCGTCGCGGGATAAGGGGTTGTCATTGGTAGTCGCCCCAAGCGCGTCCGATGCTTGGACCATTCCGAGGCGGCCCTGAAGCCTCTTCCGTCTAGCCGTTGGGTCCTTCTCGCCGCATCCCTCGCCTCGCACCCCGATTGCTATGCGGTGAGGCTCCTCGGCCGCCTCGGAACTATCTGTGTATCGGACGCGTCGCGGGATAAGGGGTTGTCACTGGTAGTCGCCCCAAGCGCGTCCGATGCTTGGACCATTCCGAGGCGGCCCTGAAGCCTCTTCCGTCTAGCCGTTGGGTCCTTCTCGCCGCATCCCTCGCCTCGCACCCCGATTGCTATGCGGTGAGGCTCCTCGGCCGCCTCGGAACTATCTGTGTATCGGACGCGTCGCGGGATAAGGGGTTGTCACTGGTAGTCGCCCCAAGCGCGTTCGATGCTTGGACCATTCCGAGGCGGCCCTGAAGCCTCTTCCGTCTAGCCGTTGGGTCCTTCTCGCCGCATCCCTCGCCTCGCACCCCGATTGCTATGCGGTGAGGCTCCTCGGCCGCCTTGGAACTATCTGTGTATCGGACGCGTCGCGGGATAAGGGGTTGTCACTGGTAGTCG
This sequence comes from Cryptomeria japonica, assembly GCF_030272615.1. Lineage (NCBI taxonomy): Eukaryota > Viridiplantae > Streptophyta > Pinopsida > Cupressales > Cupressaceae > Cryptomeria > Cryptomeria japonica. Next base: position 56,340 of record NW_026728874.1, read on the forward strand.
CCCCAAGCGCGTCCGATGCTTAGACCATTCCGAGGCGGACCCGAAGCCTCTTCCGTCTAGCCGTTGGGTCCTTCTCGCCGCATCCTTCGCCTCGCACCCCGATTGCTATGCGGTGAGGCTCCTCGGCCGCCTCGGAACTATCTGTGTATCGGACGCGTCGCGGGATAAGGGGTTGTCACTGGTAGTCGCCCCAAGCGCGTCCGATGCTTGGACCATTCCGAGGCGGACCCGAAGCCTCTTCCGTCTAGCCGTTGGGTCCTTCTCGCCGCATCCCTCGCCTCGCACCCCGATTGCTATGCGGTGAGGCTCCTCGGCCGCCTTGGAACTATCTGTGTATCGGACGCGTCGCGGGATAAGGGGTTGTCACTGGTAGTCGCCCCAAGCGCGTCCGATGCTTGGACCATTCCGAGGCGGACCCGAAGCCTCTTCCGTCTAGCCGTTGGGTCCTTCTCGCCGCATCCCTCGCCTCGCACCCCGATTGCTATGCGGTGAGGCTCCTCGGCCGCCTTGGAACTATCTGTGTATCGGACGCGTCGCGGGATAAGGGGTTGTCACTGGTAGTCGCCCCAAGCGCGTCCGATGCTTGGACCATTCCGAGGCGGACCCGAAGCCTCTTCCGTCTAGCCGTTGGGTCCTTCTCGCCGCATCCCTCGCCTCGCACCCCGATTGCTATGCGGTGAGGCTCCTCGGCCGCCTTGGAACTATCTGTGTATCGGACGCGTCGCGGGATAAGGGGTTGTCACTGGTAGTCGCCCCAAGCGCGTCCGATGCTTGGACCATTCCGAGGCGGCCCCGAAGCCTCTTCCGTGTAGCCGTTGGGTCCTTCTCGCCGCATCCCTCGCCTCGCACCCCGATTGCTATGCGGTGAGGCTCCTCGGCCGCCTTGGAACTATCTGTGTATCGGACGCGTCGCGGGATAAGGGGTTGTCACTGGTAGTCGCCCCAAGCGCGTCCGATGCTTGGACCATTCCGAGGCGGCCCCGAAGCCTCTTCCGTGTAGCCGTTGGGTCCTTCTCGCCGCATCCCTCGCCTCGCACCCCGATTGCTATGCGGTGAGGCTCCTCGGCCGCCTTGGAACTATCTGTGTATCGGACGCGTCGCGGGATAAGGGGTTGTCACTGGTAGTCGCCCCAAGCGCGTCCGATGCTTGGACCATTCCGAGGCGGACCTGAAGCCTCTTCCCTCTAGCCGTTGGGGCTTTCTCGCCGCATCCCTCGCCTCGCACCCTGATTGCTATGCTGTGAGGCTCCTCGGCCGCCTTGGAACTATCTGTGTATCGGACGCATCGCGGGATAAGGGGTTGGCAGTGGTAGTCGCCCCAAGCGCATCCGATGCTTGGACCATTCCGAGGCGGCCCTGCAGCCTCTTCCGTCTAGCCGTTGGGGCCATCTCGCCGCATCCCCCACCTCGCACCACGATTGCTATGCGGTGAGGCTCCTTGGCCGCCTCGGAACTATCTGTGTATCGGACGCATCGCGGGATAAGGGGTTGTCACTGGTAGTCGCCCCAAGCGCGTCCGATGCTTGGACTATTCCGAGGCGGCCCTGCAGCCTCTTCCGTCTAGCCGTTGGGGCCATCTCGCTGCATCCCCCACCTCCTCGGCCGCCTCGGAACTATCTGTGTATCGGACGCATCGCGGGATAAGGGGTTGGCAGTGGTAGTCGCCCCAAGCGCGTCCGATGCTTGGACTATTCCGAGGCAGCCCTGCAGCCTCTTCCGTCTAGCCTTTGGGGCCATCTCGCCGCATCCCTCGCCTCGCACCCCGATTGCTATGCGGTGAGGCTCCTCGGCCGCCTGGGAACTATCTTCGTATCGGACGCATCGCGGGATAAGGGGTTGTCACTGGTAGTCGCCCCAAGCGCGTCCGATGCTTGGACTATTCCGAGGCGGCCCTGTGGCCTCTTCCGTCTAGCCGTTGGGGCCATCTCGCCGCATCCCCCACCTCGCACCCCGATTGCTATGCGGTGAGGCTCTTCGGCCGCCTTGGAACTATCTTCGTATCGGACGCATTGCGGGATAAGGGGTTGTCACTGGTAGTGGCCCCAAGCGCGTCCGATGCTTGGACTATTCCGAGGCGGCCCTGCAGCCTCTTCCGTCTAGCCGTTGGGGCCATCTCGCCGCATCCCCCACCTCGCACCCCGATTGCTATGCGGTGAGGCTCCTCGGCCGCCTTGGAACTATCTTCGTATCGGACGCATCGCGGGATAAGGGGTTGTCACTGGTAGTCGCCCCAAGCGCGTCCGATGCTTGGACTATTCCGACGCGGCCCTGTGGCCTCTTCCGTCTAGCCGTTGGGGCCATCTCGCCGCATCCCCCACCTCGCACCCCGATTGCTATGCGGTGAGGCTCCTCGGCCGCCTTGGAACCATCTTCGTATCGGACGCATCGCGGGATAGGGGGCTGTCACTGGTAGTCGCCCCAAGCGTGTCCGATGCTTGGACCATTCCTAGGCGGCCCTGAAGCCTCTTCCGTCTAGCCGTTGGGGCCTTCCCGCCCCATCCCTCGCCTCGCACCCCCGATTGCTATGCGGTGAGGCTCCTCGGCCGCCTTGGAACCATCTGTGTATCGGACGCATCGCGGGATAAGGGGTTGGCACTGGCAGTCGCCCCAAGCGCGTCCGATGCTTGGACCATTCCGAGGTGGCCCTGAAGCCTCTTCCGTCTAGCCGTTGGGGCCTTCCCGCCCCATCCCTCGCCTCGCACCCCGATTGATATGCGGTGAGGCTCCTCGGCCGCCTTGGAACTATCTGTGTATCGGACGCATCGCGGGATAAGGGGTTGGCACTGGTAGTCGTCCCAATCGCATCTGATGCTTGGACCATTCCGAGGCGGCCCTGCAGCCTCTTCCGTTTAGCCGTCGGGGCCTTCCCGCCGCATCCCTCGCCTCGCATCCCGATTCCTATGCGGTGAGTCTTCTCGGCCGCCGCGGAACTATACCTGTTATTGCTACTGCATCCTTCGGCTGGTAACCTCCTCTGCCGCCTTGGAACGTTCTCTTTGTCGGACGCGTCGCGGGATAAGGGGTTGGCACTGGTAGTCGCCCCAAGCGCGCCCGATGCATAGACCGCTCCGAGTCGACCTTGCTTTCAGCCTCTCACATGCATAGACCTCTCTGAGTCGACCCTGCAGCCTCTCACGTTTAGCCTTTGGAATCTCGCCTCACAACATGATTGCTATCCTTGATGCATCCCTTGCCTCGAGCCCTGATTGCTTTCTTGGCTGCATCCCTCCTCTCCTCACAGCCCGGTTGTCATCACTGCTTCATCCGTCGCTTCATGCATTCTGGCTGCTGGGCCCTTCCCACCGCACACCTCGATTGCTATCTCTTCTGCATCACACACCCCGATTGCTATCTCTGCTACATCCCTCGGCTCTCACTTCTGCATCCTTCGCCTCACACCTCGATTGCTATCAATGCTGCATCCGTAACCTCACACCCCGATTGCTATGCGGGGAGGCTCCTTGGCCGCCTTGGAAATTTCTGTGTGTCGGACGCACCGCGGGATAAGGGGTTGGCACTGGTAGTCGCCCCAAGTGCGCCCGATTCTTAGACCGCTTCGAGGTGACCTCGTAGCCTCTTTCGTCCAGGCTTCCTGCCTTCAACGCCCTTTTTACACCTCGATTGCTATGCGCGGGCTCGTTGGCGTCTATCACCTCTCTGC
>NW_026728874.1:70000-85000 GCF_030272615.1 Cryptomeria japonica
GGCACCATGGTGCGCACCAAGGAGCGCTCCGAAGTGTGCTCCAAGGTGCGGCGTGCACGAAGTCGGAGCCCGGTTTGCCCCGGGTGCGCACCTCGCGTGCACCTTCGCCGCGGTGGGCACCATGGCGTGCACGAAGTCGGAGCCCGGTTTGCCCCGGGTGCGCACCTCGCGTGCACCTTCGCCGGGGTGGGCACCTTGGTGTGCAGACCTTGGCTGGGTTGCGCGCCCTGGTGGGCACCATGGTGCGCACCAAGGAGCGCTCCGAAGTGTGCTCCAAGGTGCGGCCTGCACGAAGTCGGAGCCCGGTTTGCCCCGGGTGTGCACCTCGGGTGGGCACCTTGGTGCGCATGCCTTGCCTGGGCTGCGCACCAGGGCGGGCTCAAGATGGCACCCGCGTTCCTTTTTTTTCACTATCTTTCAAAACGGAAATTTTAAAATCTCATTTTTTTTTGCCTTTTTCTGGAAATTAGTGAAGGCAGCGCATCAAAGGTGCGCACCTCGCTGCCCACCACGGTGCGCAACGCCGGTGGGCACCCGGGAGTGCTTCGAAGTGTGCTCCAAGGTGCTGCGTGCACGTTGTCGGAGCCCGGTTTGCCCCGGGTGCGCACCTCGCGTGCACCTTCGTCGGGGTGGGCACCTTGGCTGGGTTTGCCCCGGCTGCGCTCCGAAGCGGGGTTATTGGAGCGCCGCCTCTTTTTTTGTCGGAGCGTTTGGTGGGGTTTCTCGCATTGGCTCTTCCGAGGCCCGGTTGCCACCCTGGCGCGCACGAAGTCGGAAGTAGGGTTAATTGCCCGGGTGCGCACCTTTGCCAGGGTGGGCACCTTACCTGGGCTGCGCACCAGGGCGGGCTCAAGATGGCACGCGCGTTCCGTTTTTTTCACTATCTTTCAAAACGGAAATTTTAAAATCTCCTTTTTTTTTTGCCTTTTCTGGAAATTAGTGAAGGCAGCGCATCAAAGGTGCGCACCTCGCTGCCCACCTTGGTGTGCTCTGAGGTGCGCACCCGGGAGCGCTACGAAGTGTGCTCCAAGGTGCGGCGTGCACGTTGTCGGAGCCCGGTTTGCCCCGGGTGCGCACCTCGCCTGCACCTTGGCCGGGGTGGGCACCTTGGCTGGGTTTGCCCAGGGTGCGCTCCGAAGCGGGGTTACTGGAGCGCCCCCTCTTTTTTTGTCAGAGCGTTTGGTGGGGTTTCTCGCATTGGCTCTTCCCAGGCCCGGTTGTTGGGTGCGCTCCCACCCTGGCGCGCGCGAAGTTGGAAGTTGGGTTAATTGCCCGGGCGCGCACCTTCGCCAGGGTGGGCACCTTGGTGCGCACACCTTGGCTGGGCTGCGCACCAGGGCGGGCTCAAGATGGCACCAGCATTCCCTTTTTCTCACTATCTTTCAAAACGGAAATTTTAAAATCTCGTTTTTTTTTTGCCTTTTATGGAAATTAGTGAAGGCATCGCATCAAAGGTGCGCACCTCGCTGCCCACCTTGGTGTGCTCCGAGGTGCCCACCACGGTGCGCAACGCCGGTGCGAACCCGGGAGCGCCCCGATGTGTGCTCCAAGGTGCGGCGTGCACGAAGTCGGACCCCGGTTTGCCCCGGGTGCGCACCTCGCGTGCACCTTGGTGCGCACACCTTGGCTGGGTTGCGCGGCCTGGTGGGCACCATGGTGCGCACCAAGGAGCGCTCCGAAGTGTGCTCCAAGGTGCGGCGTGCACGAAGTCGGAGCCCGGTTTGCCCCGGGTACGCACCTCGCGTGCACCTTCGCCGGGGTGGGCACCTCGGCTGGGTTGCGCGCCCTGGTGCGCACCAAGGAGCGCTCCGAAGTGTGCTCCAAGGTGCGGCGTGCACGAAGTCGGAGCCCGGTTTGCCCCGGGTGCGCACCTTCGCCGCGGTGCGCACCATGGCGTGCACGAAGTCGGAGCCCGGTTTGCCCCGGGTGCGCACCTCGCGTGCACCTTCGGCGGGGTTGCGCGCCCTGGTGGGCACCATGGTGCGCACCAAGGAGCGCTCCGAAGTGTGCTCCAAGGTGCGGCGTGCACGAAGTCGGAGCCCGGTTTGCCCCGGGTGCGCACCTCGCGTGCACCTTCGGCGGGGTTGCGCGCCCTGGTGGGCACCATGGTGCGCACCAAGGAGCGCTCCGAAGTGTGCTCCAAGGTGCGGCGTGCACGAAGTCGGAGCCCGGTTTGCCCCGGGTGCGCACCTCGCGTGCACCTTCGCCGCGGTGGGCACCATGGCGTGCACGAAGTCGGAGCCCGGTTTGCCCCGGGTGCGCACCTCGCGTGCACCTTCGCCGGGGTGGGCACCTCGGCTGGGTTGCGCGCCCTGGTGCGCACCAAGGAGCGCTCCGAAGTGTGCTCCAAGGTGCGGCATGCACGAAGTCGGAGCCCGGTTTGCCCCGGGTGCGCACCTCGCGTGCACCTTCGCCAGGGTGGGCACCTCGGTGCGCACACCTTCTCAATGTTTTCTTGCCTTTTCTGGAAATTGGTGAAGGCAGCGCATCAAAGGTGCGCACCTCGGTGTGCTCCGAGGTGCGAACCCGAGAGCGCTCCGAGGTGCCCACGAAGTCGAAAGTCGGGTTAATTGCATTGTTTTCCCCGGGTGCGCTCCGAGGTGCGCAACATCGGCGCGCACCAAGGAGGGCTCCGAAGTGTGCTCCAAGGTGCGCACGATGGCGTGCACCTCTGGTGCGCACGATTCGGAGCTCGGTTTGACCGGGGTGCGCACACCTTGGCTGGGTTGCGCACCTTTTGTGCGCTCCAAGGTGCGCACGAAGTCGGAGCTCGGTTTGCCCCGGGTGCGCACCTTCGCCAGGGTGCGCACCTTGATGCGCACGCCTTGGCTGGGCTGCGCACCTTGGTGGGCGCCATGGTGCGCACCTTTCGTGCGCTCCAAGGTGCGCACGAAGTCGGAGCTCGGTTTGCCCCGGGTGCGCACCTTGGTGGGCGCCATGGTGCACTCCGAGGTGCCCAAGATTGGTGCGCACCAAGGAGCGCTCCGAAGTGCGCTCCAAGGTGCGCGCGAAGTCGAAAGTTGGGTTAATTGTCCGGTTTGCCTCGGGTGCGCACCTTGCGTGCACCTTCGCCAGGGTGGGCGCCTTGGTGCGCACACCTTGGCTGGGCTGCGCACACCTTGGCACCCGCGTTTCCTTCATTTTAAATTTTTTTTTTTTACAATCTCTCAAGTGGGAAATTCTATAATCTCAACTTTTTTTGCCTTTTCAGGAAACTTTTGAATGGAGCGCATCATTGGTGCGCTCCGAAGTGTGCTCCAAAGCTCTCTCCAGCTGCGTGCACCTGCCCCGGCCGCGCACCCGGCCCCGCCCAGCTTCGCTCACCTGTCCCGGGCGTCTGGTGCGGAACCTTAGAGTAAGAAACATCACCGTGCACCTTGGCCAACGTGCGCGACTCGACCGAGCGCGCACTGGCCGAGGTGCACACCGATTTCACCTGGGTGCGCGCGCAGCACCTCGGGCGCACCGGGGTGCGCGCACAACGCCCGGGTTGCACCGTGGCCTGTGTGCTCGGGGCGCCTCGGGTGCGCGCTCGGTGTCGCCCCCGCGCGCGCGGTAGTGCGGGCAGCGCACCCCGGCCCGGCCCGGCCCCGACGAGAACGCAAACGGGCAAAAGGTTTATTCAAATAGCATTGCGACGCCCGGCGAAAAACTAAAAAAGGGTGCAACACCGGGACTTCCCGGGAGGTCACCCATCCCAGTACTACTCCGGCCCAAGCGCGCTTAACTGCGGAGTTCTGATGGGATCCGGTGCACTAACGCTGGTATGATCGCACCCGTTATGAGCTTGTCGCAGTGTGTACTTAGCAAACCGCGACCCACGTGCGAATCCACCCCGGCCACCCACCCCCGTCGAGGTGCACACCCTCCCTCGCGAAGTGCGCCCCGTTCGCCAAGTGTGAGCCCTGCCCGGGTGCGCGCACCTTGCTAGGGCGTCGGGTGTGCACCCGGCCCGGCCTACGTGCGTGCACCTGGAGGGGGCGTCGTGTGCGTGCAGTGTCCCGTCTGCAACGCGGTGCCCACACACCACCTCGGGCGCAACGACCTGCGCTCACATGTGGGCCGAGTGCACCTTGGTGCATGTTCGGGGCGCCTCGGGTGCACGCTCGATCTTGCCCCGGTGCACCAAGGCGCTCGGTTTGCCCCGGGTGCGCACTTGGTGCAAGGTGGGCACCCAAAATAGGGATCAAGCACCAAAACACAAGTTTCGGGATGCAAAATGGGACCCAAGGACCACAAATGCGTTCCAAGACCCATGATGGGTCCACGAGAACAAAAATGTGTTCCGAGACTTAATAAACAAATATTGGGTTTTAGGAGAAGAAACATGCTCTGATGCCCAAAACGAGAATCGACCCCGAAAAGGCCACAGGCCAAAAGTGGGATGCGAGACAAAAAAAAATGGGACCCGAGGACCAAAATTGGGTTCCCAGGTCGAAGACAGGGCAACCGGACAAGAAACGACCTCTAAGGCTCGAAATGAGTCCCGACGACTAAAACTTGACAAGAAGCACCCATCAGGCACCCAACTCGACACCCATGGGATGCCGACCCACCCGGGCTTCCACCTAGCACACCTTGGCACCCACCCACCCTCGCACCCAACCTCGCACCCAACTTAGCACCTTTGAACCCACATTGGCACTCACCCTGACCCTGGCACCTTGGAACCCACATTGGCACTCACCTTGACCCTGGCACCCACCTTTGCACTCACCTTGGGACCCACCCTGGCTCCCACCTCGGCACCCACCCAGACACCCACCTTGGTTCCTTGGCACCCACCTTGGATCCTTGGCACCCACCCCGACACCCACCTTGGCACGCAACTTGGCTACTTGCCACCCACCTTGGCTCCTTGACGCCCACCCCGACAACCACCCCGTGACCTACCCTGGCTAGGGTTGGTGCACACCCACCCTGGTGCCCACCTTGGCACCCACCCTATGACCCACCTTGGCACGCACCTTAGTACCCACCCCGTTACCCACCCTAGGACCCACCCCGTGACCCACCTTGGCCAGGGTGGGTGCACCCACCCTGGTGCCCACCTTGGCACCCACCCATCCTAGCACCCAGCCTGTGACCGGGCTTGGAACCCAACCTTGCACCCGCACCCGTCTTGGCCAGTGTGGGTGCGCACCCATCCTGGCACCCACGTTGTGACACACCCTTTAACCCACGCACCCTAGCACCCACGTTGGCACCCACCTTGGAACCCAACCTAGCAACTTGGCACCCACCCCGTGACCCACCTTGGCATCCACCATAGCAGTCGCCGACTTGGCACCCACCTCGGCACCCACCTTGACACTTGTGGACCCACCTTGCCACTCACCCTAGCATCGACCCATCCTAGCACCCACCCTGGCACCTTTGCACCCTAGCACTCACCCATCCTAGCACCTAACCTGTGACCCACCTTGACACTCACCCTCGCACCCACCTTGGAACCCAACCTAGCACCCACCCACCCTGACACCAACCCTAGCACCTACCCACCCTTGCACCCACCCTGTGACCCATCTTGGCACCCACCCATCCTACCACTCAACCTATCACCCACCTTCTCACCCACCTTGGCATCCACCTTAGCACCCACCCACACTGGCACCTTGGCACCCACCTCGGGCAAGGTGGGTGCACACCCACCCTGGCACCCAATTTAGAACCCACCGAGCATGTTACCCACCTTGGCACCCACATTGCAGCCCACCCTAGTACCCACCCTATGACCCACATTGGCATCCACACCCTAGCACCCAGGCACCTCGACACCCGCCTTGACACCCACCCTAGCACTGAACCTGTGACCCACCTTGGAACTCACCCTAGAACCCACCCACCCTGTGAACCACCTTGGCATCCACCTTAGCACCCACCCACCTTGGCACCCACTCTAGCACTCACCCATCCTAACACCCAACTTGTTACCCACCTTGGCACCCGCCCTCGCGTCCACCTTGAAACCCACCCTAGCACCCACCCACGCAGGAGCCCACCTTGGCACCCAACCTAACACCCACGCATCCTGGCACCCAACTTGTGACCCACCTTGGAACCCACCCTAGTACCCACCTTTGAACCCACTATATCACCAACCCACCTTGGCACCCACCCTATGACCCTCTTTGGAATCCACCCTAGCACGCACCCACCCTGGCACCCACCATGGAGCGCACCCTAGCACCCACCCACCTCGGCACGCACCTCAACACCCACCTTGGTGTGCGCACTGCGCCAACCTCTCAAAGACCCTATGTGGTGCGCTCCAAAGTGTACACCTTTGGTGCGCTCCAAGGTGCGCACCTTTGGTGCACACCGAGGTGCACACCAAAGTGTGCACCGAGGTGAGCACCAAAGTGCACTCCAGGGTGCACACCAAGGCGTGCACCTTTGGTGCGGTCAATGCAAACGAATTCGGAAGTTGGGGTCGATGTCCTAATCGCTGCTGCAGACTACACGTATGAGAATCGGACAAATAGCTTTATATAGGGGAGGTGTTGCGTTTGATGGGTCGACTCCCCTGGTTGTGTGCACTGCACCAACTTCAAAGACCCTGTCTTGTTTAAGAAGTCAAAAGTTGGGGTGGATGTCCTAATCATTGCTGCAGTCTACGCATGTATGAGAATCAGACAAATAGCTTATATAGGGGAGGTGTTGCATTCGGTGGGTTGACTCCCCTGGTTGTGCGCACTGCGCCAACCTCAAAGACCCCGCATAGCAGAAGAAGTCGGAAGTCGGATTTTGGTGAGCACCAAGGCGTGCACCTTTGGTGCGGTCAACGCAGACGAATTCAGAAGTTGGGGTGGATGTCCTAATCGTTGTTGCAGGCTACACATGTATGAGAATCAGACAAATAGCTTATATAGGGGAGGTGTTGGGTTTGATGGGTCAACTCCCTTGGTTGTGCGCATTACGCCAACCTCAAAGACCTTGTTTTCGTTAAGAAGTCAAAAGTTGGGGTCAATGTCCTAATGGCTCCTGCAGGCTACACATGTATGAGAATCGGACAAATAGCTTATATAGGGGAGGTGTTGGGTTTGATGGGTCGACTCCCCTGGTTGTGCGCATTACGTCAACCTCAAAGACCTTGTTTTCGTTAAGAAGTCAAAAGTTGGGGTCGATGTCCTAATTGCTCCTGTAGACTACACATGTATGAGAATCAGACAAATAGCTTATATAGGGGAGGTGTTGGGTTTGATGGGTTGACTCCCCTAGTTGTTCGCATTACACCAACCTCAAAGACCTTGTTTTCGTTTAGAAGCCGAAAGTTGGGGTCGATGTCCTAATTGCTCCTGCAGGCTACGCATGTATGAGAATCAGACAAATAGCTTATATAGGGGAGGTGTTGGGTTTGATGGGTCGACTCCCCTGGTTGTGCGCATTGCGCCAACCTCAAAGACCCTGCATTGCGGATGAAGTCGAAAGTCAGAGTTTGGTGTGCTACAAGGTGTGGTCGAAGGTGCTCACCTAGGTGTGCACCTTTGGAGCACAGGAAAAGTGCCCTCCAAAAGTGCGCACCTTTGGAGTGCACAAAAGTGCCCTCCAAAAGTGCGCACCTTTGGAGCGCAGAAAAGTGCCCTCCAAAAAGTGCCCTCCAAAAGTGCGCACCTTTGGAGCGCAGAAAAGTGCCCTCCAAAAAGTGCCCTCCAAAAGTGCGCACCTTTGGAGCGCAGAAAAGTGCCCTCCAAAAAGTGCCCTCCAAAAGTGCGCACCTTTGGAGCGCAGAAAAGTGCCCTCCAAAAGTGCGCACCTTTGGAGCGCAGAAAAGTGCCCTCCAAAAAGTGCCCTCCAAAAGTGCGCACCTTTGGAGCGCAGAAAAGTGCCCTCCAAAAAGTGCCCTCCAAAAGTGCGCACCTTTGGAGCGCAGAAAAGTGCCCTCCAAAAAGTGCCCTCCAAAAGTGCGCACCTTTGGAGCGCAGAAAAGTGCCCTCCAAAAAGTGCCCTCCAAAAGTGCGCACCTTTGGAGCGCAGAAAAGTGCCCTCCAAAAAGTGCCCTCCAAAAGTGCGCACCTTTGGAGCGCAGAAAAGTGCCCTCCAAAAGTGCGCACCTTTGGAGCGCACAAAAGTGCCCTCCAAAAGTGCGCACTTTTGGTGCGCACCAAGGCGCTGGTTCGGTCGTTGCAGGCGAGTTCGGAAGTTGGGGTCGATGTCCTGAGCGGAGGTGCAAACTACACAGGTGTCGGAATCGGACAAATAGCTTATATAGGGGAGGTGTATGCTTCGATGGGTCGACTCCCCAGGTTGAGCGCACCGCGCCAACCTCAAAGACCCTACGGTATGGATGAAGTCGGAAGTTGGGTCCGATGACCAATTCGATTAGTAGGTATGCTCATGAGGTCGGAATTTGGGTCCGATGACCTGCCATGTGCAGGAAGGCGAATGTTGACACTGTGCGTTGCAAGGTGCACACCAAGGCGCTGGTGCGGTCTTTTTAGTCGAGTTCGGAAGTTGGGGTCGATGTCCTGATCGGAGGTGCAAGCTACACAGGTGTGGGAATCGGACAAATAGCTTATATAGGGGAGGTGTATGCTTCGTTGGGTCGACTCCCCGGGTTGAGCGCACCGCGCCAACCTCAAAGACCCTACGGTATGGATGAAGTCGGAAGTTGGGTCCGATGACCGATTCGATATGTAGGCATACTCGCGAGGTCGGAATTTGGGTCCGATGACCTGCCACGTGCAGGAAGGCGAATGTTGGCACTGTGCGTTGCAAGGTGCGCACCAAGGCGCTGGTTCGGTCGTTGGAGGCGAGTTCGGAAGTTGGGGTCGATGTCTTGATCGGAGGTGCAAACTACACAGGTGTGGGAATCGGACAAATAGCTTATATAGGGGAGGTGTATGCTTCGTTGGGTCGACTCCCCGGGTTGAGCGCACCGCGCCAACCTCAAAGACCCTACGGTATGGATGAAGTCGGAAGTTGGGTCCGATGACCGATTCGATATGTAGGCATACTCGCGAGGTCGGAATTTGGGTCCGATGACCTGCCATGTGCAGGAAGGCGAATGTTGGGACTGTGCGTCGCAAGGTGCGCACCAAGGCGCTGGTGCCGTCGTTGCAGTCGAGTTCGGAAGTTGGGGTCGATGTCCTGGTCAGAGGTGCAAACTACACAGGTGTGGGAATCGGACAAATAGCTTATATAGGGGAGGTGTATGCTTCGATGGGTCGACTCCCTGGGTTGAGCGCACCGCGCCAACCTCAAAGACCCTACAGTATGGATGAAGTCGGAAGTTGGGTCCGATGACCGATTCGATACGTAGGCATATTGGCGAGGTCTGAATTTGTGTCCGATGACCTGCCATGCGCAGGAAGGCGGAATTTGGGTCCGATGACCGAGTTGATGGCGTGCCATGCGCAGAAAGGCGGAATTTGGGTCCGATGACCGAGTTGATGTTGATGGCCCGCCATGCACAGGAAGGCGGAATTTGGGTCCGATGACCGATTTGAAGGCGTGCCATACGCAAAAAGGCGGAGTTTGGGTCCGATGACCGAGTTGATATTGATGGCCCGCCATGCGCAGGAAGGCGGAATTTGGGTCCGATGACCTGACATACGCATGGAGTCCGACTCGGGGGCCGATGTTCGATTCGATGACTTGCATTGTGGGTAAAGTCGGAAGTTGTGGTCTTTGACCCGATTCGATGACCAGACTTCGGCTGCTTGAGAATCGGACAAATAACTTATATAGGGGAGGTAGTGTTCTCGAGCATCCTCCCCCCGTGCCCGTTTATGTCGATTGATGCTGGTGCTCGACTGGTTGGAGCGCTCGGATGCAAAAATCTTGCACCAGGATTTATCGATTGTGATGGACACGGCAAGTCTCCTGATTGCTATGCAGGAGCTCATCGTGAATCTCTATGCGGCCTTGGTATGGACTCGACCTGCGGAATGGTTCGGCAATGGTAGTCGCTCCAACACGTCCTTGCAATGGCCACAGAGGTGATTCGACTAGAGCTCCAGTCTAGCTTTTGGGTTGCTTGGCGGACTGGTATAGCCGCGATCGAGTTCCGGCCATGAACGTTTTAGATAGCTCTTGGGCTTTCTGGGACGGAAGTCGGAAGTTTGGGCTGTTGTCCGATTTGATGACCATTCTTCGGATGTGTGAGAATCGGACAAATAACTTATATAGGGGACTGTGTTGTCTCACGCAGCCCCCTCCGTGCCCCTCTATCTCGACCGATGTTGGTGCTTGAAAGGGTTGGGATCGCTCGGATTTATAAACGTGCACCACCATTTGTCGAGTGTGAGGGACGCGGCAGGTCTCCTAAATGCTATGCGGGCGCTCTCTGAGAATCTCTATCCGGCCTCGACACAGACTAGTCTTGCTGAATGGTTTGGCACTGGTAGTCGATCCAACACGTCGTTGTTGTGGCCGCCTAGGCGATTCGATTCGAGCCCCCGTCTAGCTTTTGGGTTGCTTGGCGGATTTTGCCCTATCCGCAAGTGAGCTCGGTCCCTAAACGTTCGAGAAACCCGATTGCTATGCGCCGACTCTCTTTCTTGCGAGCCTCCATCTAGCTTTTGGGTCTCTACGGAACGGAAGTCGGAATCTGGGACCGTTGTTTGATTCGACGAGGCAGACTACGGTTGTGCGAGAATCGGACAAATAACTTATATAGGGGAGGTGTTGACTGGAGCATTCTCCCCCGTGCCCCTCTAACTCGACCAATGCTGGCGCTCGAACGGTGGTAGCGCTCGGATTTTCATTGAGCGCCAGCATTGGTCGATTTAGAGGGGCATGCGAGATTCCCGAATGCTATGCGAGGGCTCTAACGGAAATGTCTATTGGTTTCGGTATGGATGCAATTGCGAGTGGTTCGGCAAAGGTAGTCGTTCCGATGCGTCCATGTCGTGGCCAAATCGATAATTCGATTTGAGCCCTCGTATAGCATTTGGGTCTCTCGATGTGATTCCGCATTCCAGTCCCTTTGGGCACTGCTTGAGCCGCATCCCAGGGGGTTCCCTTCCCAATAATCTGCCTCGCAACCCGATTGCTATGCGGTGAGGCTCCTCGGCCGCCTCGGAACTATCTGTGTATCAGACGCATCGCGGGATAAGGGGTTGGCAACGGTAGTCGCCCCAAGCGCGTCCGATGCTTGGACCATTCCGAGGCGGCCCTGAAGCCTCTTCCGTCTAGCCGTTGGGTCCTTCTCGCCGCATCCCTCGCCTCGCACCCCGATTGCTATGCGGTGAGGCTCCTCGGCCGCCTCGGAACTATCTGTGTATCGGACGCGTCGCGGGATAAGGGGTTGTCACTGGTAGTCGCCCCAAGCGCGTCCGATGCTTGGACCATTCCGAGGCGGCCCTGAAGCCTCTTCCGTCTAGCCGTTGGGTCCTTCTCGCCGCATCCCTCGCCTCGCACCCCGATTGCTATGCGGTGAGGCTCCTCGGCCGCCTCGGAACTATCTGTGTATCGGACGCGTCGCGGGATAAGGGGTTGTCATTGGTAGTCGCCCCAAGCGCGTCCGATGCTTGGACCATTCCGAGGCGGCCCTGAAGCCTCTTCCGTCTAGCCGTTGGGTCCTTCTCGCCGCATCCCTCGCCTCGCACCCCGATTGCTATGCGGTGAGGCTCCTCGGCCGCCTCGGAACTATCTGTGTATCGGACGCGTCGCGGGATAAGGGGTTGTCACTGGTAGTCGCCCCAAGCGCGTCCGATGCTTGGACCATTCCGAGGCGGCCCTGAAGCCTCTTCCGTCTAGCCGTTGGGTCCTTCTCGCCGCATCCCTCGCCTCGCACCCCGATTGCTATGCGGTGAGGCTCCTCGGCCGCCTCGGAACTATCTGTGTATCGGACGCGTCGCGGGATAAGGGGTTGTCACTGGTAGTCGCCCCAAGCGCGTTCGATGCTTGGACCATTCCGAGGCGGCCCTGAAGCCTCTTCCGTCTAGCCGTTGGGTCCTTCTCGCCGCATCCCTCGCCTCGCACCCCGATTGCTATGCGGTGAGGCTCCTCGGCCGCCTTGGAACTATCTGTGTATCGGACGCGTCGCGGGATAAGGGGTTGTCACTGGTAGTCGCCCCAAGCGCGTCCGATGCTTAGACCATTCCGAGGCGGACCCGAAGCCTCTTCCGTCTAGCCGTTGGGTCCTTCTCGCCGCATCCTTCGCCTCGCACCCCGATTGCTATGCGGTGAGGCTCCTCGGCCGCCTCGGAACTATCTGTGTATCGGACGCGTCGCGGGATAAGGGGTTGTCACTGGTAGTCGCCCCAAGCGCGTCCGATGCTTGGACCATTCCGAGGCGGACCCGAAGCCTCTTCCGTCTAGCCGTTGGGTCCTTCTCGCCGCATCCCTCGCCTCGCACCCCGATTGCTATGCGGTGAGGCTCCTCGGCCGCCTTGGAACTATCTGTGTATCGGACGCGTCGCGGGATAAGGGGTTGTCACTGGTAGTCGCCCCAAGCGCGTCCGATGCTTGGACCATTCCGAGGCGGACCCGAAGCCTCTTCCGTCTAGCCGTTGGGTCCTTCTCGCCGCATCCCTCGCCTCGCACCCCGATTGCTATGCGGTGAGGCTCCTCGGCCGCCTTGGAACTATCTGTGTATCGGACGCGTCGCGGGATAAGGGGTTGTCACTGGTAGTCGCCCCAAGCGCGTCCGATGCTTGGACCATTCCGAGGCGGACCCGAAGCCTCTTCCGTCTAGCCGTTGGGTCCTTCTCGCCGCATCCCTCGCCTCGCACCCCGATTGCTATGCGGTGAGGCTCCTCGGCCGCCTTGGAACTATCTGTGTATCGGACGCGTCGCGGGATAAGGGGTTGTCACTGGTAGTCGCCCCAAGCGCGTCCGATGCTTGGACCATTCCGAGGCGGCCCCGAAGCCTCTTCCGTGTAGCCGTTGGGTCCTTCTCGCCGCATCCCTCGCCTCGCACCCCGATTGCTATGCGGTGAGGCTCCTCGGCCGCCTTGGAACTATCTGTGTATCGGACGCGTCGCGGGATAAGGGGTTGTCACTGGTAGTCGCCCCAAGCGCGTCCGATGCTTGGACCATTCCGAGGCGGCCCCGAAGCCTCTTCCGTGTAGCCGTTGGGTCCTTCTCGCCGCATCCCTCGCCTCGCACCCCGATTGCTATGCGGTGAGGCTCCTCGGCCGCCTTGGAACTATCTGTGTATCGGACGCGTCGCGGGATAAGGGGTTGTCACTGGTAGTCGCCCCAAGCGCGTCCGATGCTTGGACCATTCCGAGGCGGACCTGAAGCCTCTTCCCTCTAGCCGTTGGGGCTTTCTCGCCGCATCCCTCGCCTCGCACCCTGATTGCTATGCTGTGAGGCTCCTCGGCCGCCTTGGAACTATCTGTGTATCGGACGCATCGCGGGATAAGGGGTTGGCAGTGGTAGTCGCCCCAAGCGCATCCGATGCTTGGACCATTCCGAGGCGGCCCTGCAGCCTCTTCCGTCTAGCCGTTGGGGCCATCTCGCCGCATCCCCCACCTCGCACCACGATTGCTATGCGGTGAGGCTCCTTGGCCGCCTCGGAACTATCTGTGTATCGGACGCATCGCGGGATAAGGGGTTGTCACTGGTAGTCGCCCCAAGCGCGTCCGATGCTTGGACTATTCCGAGGCGGCCCTGCAGCCTCTTCCGTCTAGCCGTTGGGGCCATCTCGCTGCATCCCCCACCTCCTCGGCCGCCTCGGAACTATCTGTGTATCGGACGCATCGCGGGATAAGGGGTTGGCAGTGGTAGTCGCCCCAAGCGCGTCCGATGCTTGGACTATTCCGAGGCAGCCCTGCAGCCTCTTCCGTCTAGCCTTTGGGGCCATCTCGCCGCATCCCTCGCCTCGCACCCCGATTGCTATGCGGTGAGGCTCCTCGGCCGCCTGGGAACTATCTTCGTATCGGACGCATCGCGGGATAAGGGGTTGTCACTGGTAGTCGCCCCAAGCGCGTCCGATGCTTGGACTATTCCGAGGCGGCCCTGTGGCCTCTTCCGTCTAGCCGTTGGGGCCATCTCGCCGCATCCCCCACCTCGCACCCCGATTGCTATGCGGTGAGGCTCTTCGGCCGCCTTGGAACTATCTTCGTATCGGACGCATTGCGGGATAAGGGGTTGTCACTGGTAGTGGCCCCAAGCGCGTCCGATGCTTGGACTATTCCGAGGCGGCCCTGCAGCCTCTTCCGTCTAGCCGTTGGGGCCATCTCGCCGCATCCCCCACCTCGCACCCCGATTGCTATGCGGTGAGGCTCCTCGGCCGCCTTGGAACTATCTTCGTATCGGACGCATCGCGGGATAAGGGGTTGTCACTGGTAGTCGCCCCAAGCGCGTCCGATGCTTGGACTATTCCGACGCGGCCCTGTGGCCTCTTCCGTCTAGCCGTTGGGGCCATCTCGCCGCATCCCCCACCTCGCACCCCGATTGCTATGCGGTGAGGCTCCTCGGCCGCCTTGGAACCATCTTCGTATCGGACGCATCGCGGGATAGGGGGCTGTCACTGGTAGTCGCCCCAAGCGTGTCCGATGCTTGGACCATTCCTAGGCGGCCCTGAAGCCTCTTCCGTCTAGCCGTTGGGGCCTTCCCGCCCCATCCCTCGCCTCGCACCCCCGATTGCTATGCGGTGAGGCTCCTCGGCCGCCTTGGAACCATCTGTGTATCGGACGCATCGCGGGATAAGGGGTTGGCACTGGCAGTCGCCCCAAGCGCGTCCGATGCTTGGACCATTCCGAGGTGGCCCTGAAGCCTCTTCCGTCTAGCCGTTGGGGCCTTCCCGCCCCATCCCTCGCCTCGCACCCCGATTGATATGCGGTGAGGCTCCTCGGCCGCCTTGGAACTATCTGTGTATCGGACGCATCGCGGGATAAGGGGTTGGCACTGGTAGTCGTCCCAATCGCATCCGATGCTTGGACCATTCCGAGGCGGCCCTGCAGCCTCTTCCGTTTAGCCGTCGGGGCCTTCCCGCCGCATCCCTCGCCTCGCATCCCGATTCCTATGCGGTGAGTCTTCTCGGCCGCCGCGGAACTATACCTGTTATTGCTACTGCATCCTTCGGCTGGTAACCTCCTCTGCCGC
>NW_026728874.1:95000-117500 GCF_030272615.1 Cryptomeria japonica
ATCAAAGGTGCGCAATGCTGGTGCGAACCCGGGAGCGCTCCGATGTGTGCTCCAAGGTGCGGCGTGCACGAAGTCCGAGCCCGGTTTGCCCCGGGTGCGCACCTCGCGTGCACCTTCGCCGGGGTGAGCACCTTGGTGTGCAGACCTTGGTTGGGTTGCGCGCCCTGGTGCGCACCAAGGAGCGCTCTGAAGTGTGCTCCAAGGTGCGGCGTGCACGAAGTCGGAGCCCGGTTTGCCCCGGGTGTGCACCTCGGGTGCGCACCTCGCGTGCACCTTCGCTGCGGTGGGCACCTTGGCTGGGTTGCGCGCCTTGGTGGGCACCATGCAGTGCACGAAGTCGGAGCCCGGATTGCCCCGGGCGCGCACCTCCGCCAGGGTGGGCACCTTGGTGCGCACAACTTGCCTGGGCTGCGCACCAGGAAGGGCTCAAGATGGCACCCGCGTTCCGTTTTTTTCACTATCTTTCAGAACGGAAATTTTAAAATCTCGTTTTTTTTTGCCTTTTCTGGAAATTAGTGAAGGCAGCGCATCAAAGGTGCGCAACGCTGGTGCGAACCTGGGAGCGCTCCGATGTGTGCTCCAAGGTGCGGCGTGCACGAAGTCGGACCCCGGTTTGCCCCGGGTGCGCACCTCGCGTGCACCTTGGTGCGCACACCTTGGCTGGGTTGCGCGCCCTGGTGGGCACCATGGTGCGCACCAAGGAGCGCTCCGAAGTGTGCTCCAAGGTGCGGCGTGCACGAAGTCGGAGCCCGGTTTGCCCCGGGTGCGCACCTCGCGTGCACCTTCGCCGCGGTGGGCACCATGGCGTGCACGAAGTCGGAGCCCGGTTTGCCCCGGGTGCGCACCTCGCGTGCACCTTCGCCGGGGTGGGCACCTTGGTGTGCAGACCTTGGCTGGGTTGCGCGCCCTGGTGGGCACCATGGTGCGCACCAAGGAGCGCTCCGAAGTGTGCTCCAAGGTGCGGCCTGCACGAAGTCGGAGCCCGGTTTGCCCCGGGTGTGCACCTCGGGTGGGCACCTTGGTGCGCATGCCTTGCCTGGGCTGCGCACCAGGGCGGGCTCAAGATGGCACCCGCGTTCCTTTTTTTTCACTATCTTTCAAAACGGAAATTTTAAAATCTCATTTTTTTTTGCCTTTTTCTGGAAATTAGTGAAGGCAGCGCATCAAAGGTGCGCACCTCGCTGCCCACCACGGTGCGCAACGCCGGTGGGCACCCGGGAGTGCTTCGAAGTGTGCTCCAAGGTGCTGCGTGCACGTTGTCGGAGCCCGGTTTGCCCCGGGTGCGCACCTCGCGTGCACCTTCGTCGGGGTGGGCACCTTGGCTGGGTTTGCCCCGGCTGCGCTCCGAAGCGGGGTTATTGGAGCGCCGCCTCTTTTTTTGTCGGAGCGTTTGGTGGGGTTTCTCGCATTGGCTCTTCCGAGGCCCGGTTGCCACCCTGGCGCGCACGAAGTCGGAAGTAGGGTTAATTGCCCGGGTGCGCACCTTTGCCAGGGTGGGCACCTTACCTGGGCTGCGCACCAGGGCGGGCTCAAGATGGCACGCGCGTTCCGTTTTTTTCACTATCTTTCAAAACGGAAATTTTAAAATCTCCTTTTTTTTTTGCCTTTTCTGGAAATTAGTGAAGGCAGCGCATCAAAGGTGCGCACCTCGCTGCCCACCTTGGTGTGCTCTGAGGTGCGCACCCGGGAGCGCTACGAAGTGTGCTCCAAGGTGCGGCGTGCACGTTGTCGGAGCCCGGTTTGCCCCGGGTGCGCACCTCGCCTGCACCTTGGCCGGGGTGGGCACCTTGGCTGGGTTTGCCCAGGGTGCGCTCCGAAGCGGGGTTACTGGAGCGCCCCCTCTTTTTTTGTCAGAGCGTTTGGTGGGGTTTCTCGCATTGGCTCTTCCCAGGCCCGGTTGTTGGGTGCGCTCCCACCCTGGCGCGCGCGAAGTTGGAAGTTGGGTTAATTGCCCGGGCGCGCACCTTCGCCAGGGTGGGCACCTTGGTGCGCACACCTTGGCTGGGCTGCGCACCAGGGCGGGCTCAAGATGGCACCAGCATTCCCTTTTTCTCACTATCTTTCAAAACGGAAATTTTAAAATCTCGTTTTTTTTTTGCCTTTTATGGAAATTAGTGAAGGCATCGCATCAAAGGTGCGCACCTCGCTGCCCACCTTGGTGTGCTCCGAGGTGCCCACCACGGTGCGCAACGCCGGTGCGAACCCGGGAGCGCCCCGATGTGTGCTCCAAGGTGCGGCGTGCACGAAGTCGGACCCCGGTTTGCCCCGGGTGCGCACCTCGCGTGCACCTTGGTGCGCACACCTTGGCTGGGTTGCGCGGCCTGGTGGGCACCATGGTGCGCACCAAGGAGCGCTCCGAAGTGTGCTCCAAGGTGCGGCGTGCACGAAGTCGGAGCCCGGTTTGCCCCGGGTACGCACCTCGCGTGCACCTTCGCCGGGGTGGGCACCTCGGCTGGGTTGCGCGCCCTGGTGCGCACCAAGGAGCGCTCCGAAGTGTGCTCCAAGGTGCGGCGTGCACGAAGTCGGAGCCCGGTTTGCCCCGGGTGCGCACCTTCGCCGCGGTGCGCACCATGGCGTGCACGAAGTCGGAGCCCGGTTTGCCCCGGGTGCGCACCTCGCGTGCACCTTCGGCGGGGTTGCGCGCCCTGGTGGGCACCATGGTGCGCACCAAGGAGCGCTCCGAAGTGTGCTCCAAGGTGCGGCGTGCACGAAGTCGGAGCCCGGTTTGCCCCGGGTGCGCACCTCGCGTGCACCTTCGGCGGGGTTGCGCGCCCTGGTGGGCACCATGGTGCGCACCAAGGAGCGCTCCGAAGTGTGCTCCAAGGTGCGGCGTGCACGAAGTCGGAGCCCGGTTTGCCCCGGGTGCGCACCTCGCGTGCACCTTCGCCGCGGTGGGCACCATGGCGTGCACGAAGTCGGAGCCCGGTTTGCCCCGGGTGCGCACCTCGCGTGCACCTTCGCCGGGGTGGGCACCTCGGCTGGGTTGCGCGCCCTGGTGCGCACCAAGGAGCGCTCCGAAGTGTGCTCCAAGGTGCGGCGTGCACGAAGTCGGAGCCCGGTTTGCCCCGGGTGCGCACCTCGCGTGCACCTTCGCCAGGGTGGGCACCTCGGTGCGCACACCTTCTCAATGTTTTCTTGCCTTTTCTGGAAATTGGTGAAGGCAGCGCATCAAAGGTGCGCACCTCGGTGTGCTCCGAGGTGCGAACCCGAGAGCGCTCCGAGGTGCCCACGAAGTCGAAAGTCGGGTTAATTGCATTGTTTTCCCCGGGTGCGCTCCGAGGTGCGCAACATCGGCGCGCACCAAGGAGGGCTCCGAAGTGTGCTCCAAGGTGCGCACGATGGCGTGCACCTCTGGTGCGCACGATTCGGAGCTCGGTTTGACCGGGGTGCGCACACCTTGGCTGGGTTGCGCACCTTTTGTGCGCTCCAAGGTGCGCACGAAGTCGGAGCTCGGTTTGCCCCGGGTGCGCACCTTCGCCAGGGTGCGCACCTTGATGCGCACGCCTTGGCTGGGCTGCGCACCTTGGTGGGCGCCATGGTGCGCACCTTTCGTGCGCTCCAAGGTGCGCACGAAGTCGGAGCTCGGTTTGCCCCGGGTGCGCACCTTGGTGGGCGCCATGGTGCACTCCGAGGTGCCCAAGATTGGTGCGCACCAAGGAGCGCTCCGAAGTGCGCTCCAAGGTGCGCGCGAAGTCGAAAGTTGGGTTAATTGTCCGGTTTGCCTCGAGTGCGCACCTTGCGTGCACCTTCGCCAGGGTGGGCGCCTTGGTGCGCACACCTTGGCTGGGCTGCGCACACCTTGGCACCCGCGTTTCCTTCATTTTAAATTTTTTTTTTTTACAATCTCTCAAGTGGGAAATTCTATAATCTCAACTTTTTTTGCCTTTTCAGGAAACTTTTGAATGGAGCGCATCATTGGTGCGCTCCGAAGTGTGCTCCAAAGCTCTCTCCAGCTGCGTGCACCTGCCCCGGCCGCGCACCCGGCCCCGCCCAGCTTCGCTCACCTGTCCCGGGCGTCTGGTGCGGAACCTTAGAGTAAGAAACATCACCGTGCACCTTGGCCAACGTGCGCGACTCGACCGAGCGCGCACTGGCCGAGGTGCACACCGATTTCACCTGGGTGCGCGCGCAGCACCTCGGGCGCACCGGGGTGCGCGCACAACGCCCGGGTTGCACCGTGGCCTGTGTGCTCGGGGCGCCTCGGGTGCGCGCTCGGTGTCGCCCCCGCGCGCGCGGTAGTGCGGGCAGCGCACCCCGGCCCGGCCCGGCCCCGACGAGAACGCAAACGGGCAAAAGGTTTATTCAAATAGCATTGCGACGCCCGGCGAAAAACTAAAAAAGGGTGCAACACCGGGACTTCCCGGGAGGTCACCCATCCCAGTACTACTCCGGCCCAAGCGCGCTTAACTGCGGAGTTCTGATGGGATCCGGTGCACTAACGCTGGTATGATCGCACCCGTTATGAGCTTGTCGCAGTGTGTACTTAGCAAACCGCGACCCACGTGCGAATCCACCCCGGCCACCCACCCCCGTCGAGGTGCACACCCTCCCTCGCGAAGTGCGCCCCGTTCGCCAAGTGTGAGCCCTGCCCGGGTGCGCGCACCTTGCTAGGGCGTCGGGTGTGCACCCGGCCCAGCCTACGTGCGTGCACCTGGAGGGGGCGTCGTGTGCGTGCAGTGTCCCGTCTGCAACGCGGTGCCCACACACCACCTCGGGCGCAACGACCTGCGCTCACATGTGGGCCGAGTGCACCTTGGTGCATGTTCGGGGCGCCTCGGGTGCACGCTCGATCTTGCCCCGGTGCACCAAGGCGCTCGGTTTGCCCCGGGTGCGCACTTGGTGCAAGGTGGGCACCCAAAATAGGGATCAAGCACCAAAACACAAGTTTCGAGATGCAAAATGGGACCCAAGGACCACAAATGCGTTCCAAGACCCATGATGGGTCCACGAGAACAAAAATGTGTTCCGAGACTTAATAAACAAATATTGGGTTTTAGGAGAAGAAACATGCTCTGATGCCCAAAACGAGAATCGACCCCGAAAAGGCCACAGGCCAAAAGTGGGATGCGAGACAAAAAAAAATGGGACCCGAGGACCAAAATTGGGTTCCCAGGTCGAAGACAGGGCAACCGGACAAGAAACGACCTCTAAGGCTCGAAATGAGTCCCGACGACTAAAACTTGACAAGAAGCACCCATCAGGCACCCAACTCGACACCCATGGGATGCCGACCCACCCGGGCTTCCACCTAGCACACCTTGGCACCCACCCACCCTCGCACCCAACCTCGCACCCAACTTAGCACCTTTGAACCCACATTGGCACTCACCCTGACCCTGGCACCTTGGAACCCACATTGGCACTCACCTTGACCCTGGCACCCACCTTTGCACTCACCTTGGGACCCACCCTGGCTCCCACCTCGGCACCCACCCAGACACCCACCTTGGTTCCTTGGCACCCACCTTGGATCCTTGGCACCCACCCCGACACCCACCTTGGCACGCAACTTGGCTACTTGCCACCCACCTTGGCTCCTTGACGCCCACCCCGACAACCACCCCGTGACCTACCCTGGCTAGGGTTGGTGCACACCCACCCTGGTGCCCACCTTGGCACCCACCCTATGACCCACCTTGGCACGCACCTTAGTACCCACCCCGTTACCCACCCTAGGACCCACCCCGTGACCCACCTTGGCCAGGGTGGGTGCACCCACCCTGGTGCCCACCTTGGCACCCACCCATCCTAGCACCCAGCCTGTGACCGGGCTTGGAACCCAACCTTGCACCCGCACCCGTCTTGGCCAGTGTGGGTGCGCACCCATCCTGGCACCCACGTTGTGACACACCCTTTAACCCACGCACCCTAGCACCCACGTTGGCACCCACCTTGGAACCCAACCTAGCAACTTGGCACCCACCCCGTGACCCACCTTGGCATCCACCATAGCAGTCGCCGACTTGGCACCCACCTCGGCACCCACCTTGACACTTGTGGACCCACCTTGCCACTCACCCTAGCATCGACCCATCCTAGCACCCACCCTGGCACCTTTGCACCCTAGCACTCACCCATCCTAGCACCTAACCTGTGACCCACCTTGACACTCACCCTCGCACCCACCTTGGAACCCAACCTAGCACCCACCCACCCTGACACCAACCCTAGCACCTACCCACCCTTGCACCCACCCTGTGACCCATCTTGGCACCCACCCATCCTACCACTCAACCTATCACCCACCTTCTCACCCACCTTGGCATCCACCTTAGCACCCACCCACACTGGCACCTTGGCACCCACCTCGGGCAAGGTGGGTGCACACCCACCCTGGCACCCAATTTAGAACCCACCGAGCATGTTACCCACCTTGGCACCCACATTGCAGCCCACCCTAGTACCCACCCTATGACCCACATTGGCATCCACACCCTAGCACCCAGGCACCTCGACACCCGCCTTGACACCCACCCTAGCACTGAACCTGTGACCCACCTTGGAACTCACCCTAGAACCCACCCACCCTGTGAACCACCTTGGCATCCACCTTAGCACCCACCCACCTTGGCACCCACTCTAGCACTCACCCATCCTAACACCCAACTTGTTACCCACCTTGGCACCCGCCCTCGCGTCCACCTTGAAACCCACCCTAGCACCCACCCACGCAGGAGCCCACCTTGGCACCCAACCTAACACCCACGCATCCTGGCACCCAACTTGTGACCCACCTTGGAACCCACCCTAGTACCCACCTTTGAACCCACTATATCACCAACCCACCTTGGCACCCACCCTATGACCCTCTTTGGAATCCACCCTAGCACGCACCCACCCTGGCACCCACCATGGAGCGCACCCTAGCACCCACCCACCTCGGCACGCACCTCAACACCCACCTTGGTGTGCGCACTGCGCCAACCTCTCAAAGACCCTATGTGGTGCGCTCCAAAGTGTACACCTTTGGTGCGCTCCAAGGTGCGCACCTTTGGTGCACACCGAGGTGCACACCAAAGTGTGCACCGAGGTGAGCACCAAAGTGCACTCCAGGGTGCACACCAAGGCGTGCACCTTTGGTGCGGTCAATGCAAACGAATTCGGAAGTTGGGGTCGATGTCCTAATCGCTGCTGCAGACTACACGTATGAGAATCGGACAAATAGCTTTATATAGGGGAGGTGTTGCGTTTGATGGGTCGACTCCCCTGGTTGTGTGCACTGCACCAACTTCAAAGACCCTGTCTTGTTTAAGAAGTCAAAAGTTGGGGTGGATGTCCTAATCATTGCTGCAGTCTACGCATGTATGAGAATCAGACAAATAGCTTATATAGGGGAGGTGTTGCATTCGGTGGGTTGACTCCCCTGGTTGTGCGCACTGCGCCAACCTCAAAGACCCCGCATAGCAGAAGAAGTCGGAAGTCGGATTTTGGTGAGCACCAAGGCGTGCACCTTTGGTGCGGTCAACGCAGACGAATTCAGAAGTTGGGGTGGATGTCCTAATCGTTGTTGCAGGCTACACATGTATGAGAATCAGACAAATAGCTTATATAGGGGAGGTGTTGGGTTTGATGGGTCAACTCCCTTGGTTGTGCGCATTACGCCAACCTCAAAGACCTTGTTTTCGTTAAGAAGTCAAAAGTTGGGGTCAATGTCCTAATGGCTCCTGCAGGCTACACATGTATGAGAATCGGACAAATAGCTTATATAGGGGAGGTGTTGGGTTTGATGGGTCGACTCCCCTGGTTGTGCGCATTACGTCAACCTCAAAGACCTTGTTTTCGTTAAGAAGTCAAAAGTTGGGGTCGATGTCCTAATTGCTCCTGTAGACTACACATGTATGAGAATCAGACAAATAGCTTATATAGGGGAGGTGTTGGGTTTGATGGGTTGACTCCCCTAGTTGTTCGCATTACACCAACCTCAAAGACCTTGTTTTCGTTTAGAAGCCGAAAGTTGGGGTCGATGTCCTAATTGCTCCTGCAGGCTACGCATGTATGAGAATCAGACAAATAGCTTATATAGGGGAGGTGTTGGGTTTGATGGGTCGACTCCCCTGGTTGTGCGCATTGCGCCAACCTCAAAGACCCTGCATTGCGGATGAAGTCGAAAGTCAGAGTTTGGTGTGCTACAAGGTGTGGTCGAAGGTGCTCACCTAGGTGTGCACCTTTGGAGCACAGGAAAAGTGCCCTCCAAAAGTGCGCACCTTTGGAGTGCACAAAAGTGCCCTCCAAAAGTGCGCACCTTTGGAGCGCAGAAAAGTGCCCTCCAAAAAGTGCCCTCCAAAAGTGCGCACCTTTGGAGCGCAGAAAAGTGCCCTCCAAAAAGTGCCCTCCAAAAGTGCGCACCTTTGGAGCGCAGAAAAGTGCCCTCCAAAAAGTGCCCTCCAAAAGTGCGCACCTTTGGAGCGCAGAAAAGTGCCCTCCAAAAGTGCGCACCTTTGGAGCGCAGAAAAGTGCCCTCCAAAAAGTGCCCTCCAAAAGTGCGCACCTTTGGAGCGCAGAAAAGTGCCCTCCAAAAAGTGCCCTCCAAAAGTGCGCACCTTTGGAGCGCAGAAAAGTGCCCTCCAAAAAGTGCCCTCCAAAAGTGCGCACCTTTGGAGCGCAGAAAAGTGCCCTCCAAAAAGTGCCCTCCAAAAGTGCGCACCTTTGGAGCGCAGAAAAGTGCCCTCCAAAAAGTGCCCTCCAAAAGTGCGCACCTTTGGAGCGCAGAAAAGTGCCCTCCAAAAGTGCGCACCTTTGGAGCGCACAAAAGTGCCCTCCAAAAGTGCGCACTTTTGGTGCGCACCAAGGCGCTGGTTCGGTCGTTGCAGGCGAGTTCGGAAGTTGGGGTCGATGTCCTGAGCGGAGGTGCAAACTACACAGGTGTCGGAATCGGACAAATAGCTTATATAGGGGAGGTGTATGCTTCGATGGGTCGACTCCCCAGGTTGAGCGCACCGCGCCAACCTCAAAGACCCTACGGTATGGATGAAGTCGGAAGTTGGGTCCGATGACCAATTCGATTAGTAGGTATGCTCATGAGGTCGGAATTTGGGTCCGATGACCTGCCATGTGCAGGAAGGCGAATGTTGACACTGTGCGTTGCAAGGTGCACACCAAGGCGCTGGTGCGGTCTTTTTAGTCGAGTTCGGAAGTTGGGGTCGATGTCCTGATCGGAGGTGCAAGCTACACAGGTGTGGGAATCGGACAAATAGCTTATATAGGGGAGGTGTATGCTTCGTTGGGTCGACTCCCCGGGTTGAGCGCACCGCGCCAACCTCAAAGACCCTACGGTATGGATGAAGTCGGAAGTTGGGTCCGATGACCGATTCGATATGTAGGCATACTCGCGAGGTCGGAATTTGGGTCCGATGACCTGCCACGTGCAGGAAGGCGAATGTTGGCACTGTGCGTTGCAAGGTGCGCACCAAGGCGCTGGTTCGGTCGTTGGAGGCGAGTTCGGAAGTTGGGGTCGATGTCTTGATCGGAGGTGCAAACTACACAGGTGTGGGAATCGGACAAATAGCTTATATAGGGGAGGTGTATGCTTCGTTGGGTCGACTCCCCGGGTTGAGCGCACCGCGCCAACCTCAAAGACCCTACGGTATGGATGAAGTCGGAAGTTGGGTCCGATGACCGATTCGATATGTAGGCATACTCGCGAGGTCGGAATTTGGGTCCGATGACCTGCCATGTGCAGGAAGGCGAATGTTGGGACTGTGCGTCGCAAGGTGCGCACCAAGGCGCTGGTGCCGTCGTTGCAGTCGAGTTCGGAAGTTGGGGTCGATGTCCTGGTCAGAGGTGCAAACTACACAGGTGTGGGAATCGGACAAATAGCTTATATAGGGGAGGTGTATGCTTCGATGGGTCGACTCCCTGGGTTGAGCGCACCGCGCCAACCTCAAAGACCCTACAGTATGGATGAAGTCGGAAGTTGGGTCCGATGACCGATTCGATACGTAGGCATATTGGCGAGGTCTGAATTTGTGTCCGATGACCTGCCATGCGCAGGAAGGCGGAATTTGGGTCCGATGACCGAGTTGATGGCGTGCCATGCGCAGAAAGGCGGAATTTGGGTCCGATGACCGAGTTGATGTTGATGGCCCGCCATGCACAGGAAGGCGGAATTTGGGTCCGATGACCGATTTGAAGGCGTGCCATACGCAAAAAGGCGGAGTTTGGGTCCGATGACCGAGTTGATATTGATGGCCCGCCATGCGCAGGAAGGCGGAATTTGGGTCCGATGACCTGACATACGCATGGAGTCCGACTCGGGGGCCGATGTTCGATTCGATGACTTGCATTGTGGGTAAAGTCGGAAGTTGTGGTCTTTGACCCGATTCGATGACCAGACTTCGGCTGCTTGAGAATCGGACAAATAACTTATATAGGGGAGGTAGTGTTCTCGAGCATCCTCCCCCCGTGCCCGTTTATGTCGATTGATGCTGGTGCTCGACTGGTTGGAGCGCTCGGATGCAAAAATCTTGCACCAGGATTTATCGATTGTGATGGACACGGCAAGTCTCCTGATTGCTATGCAGGAGCTCATCGTGAATCTCTATGCGGCCTTGGTATGGACTCGACCTGCGGAATGGTTCGGCAATGGTAGTCGCTCCAACACGTCCTTGCAATGGCCACAGAGGTGATTCGACTAGAGCTCCAGTCTAGCTTTTGGGTTGCTTGGCGGACTGGTATAGCCGCGATCGAGTTCCGGCCATGAACGTTTTAGATAGCTCTTGGGCTTTCTGGGACGGAAGTCGGAAGTTTGGGCTGTTGTCCGATTTGATGACCATTCTTCGGATGTGTGAGAATCGGACAAATAACTTATATAGGGGACTGTGTTGTCTCACGCAGCCCCCTCCGTGCCCCTCTATCTCGACCGATGTTGGTGCTTGAAAGGGTTGGGATCGCTCGGATTTATAAACGTGCACCACCATTTGTCGAGTGTGAGGGACGCGGCAGGTCTCCTAAATGCTATGCGGGCGCTCTCTGAGAATCTCTATCCGGCCTCGACACAGACTAGTCTTGCTGAATGGTTTGGCACTGGTAGTCGATCCAACACGTCGTTGTTGTGGCCGCCTAGGCGATTCGATTCGAGCCCCCGTCTAGCTTTTGGGTTGCTTGGCGGATTTTGCCCTATCCGCAAGTGAGCTCGGTCCCTAAACGTTCGAGAAACCCGATTGCTATGCGCCGACTCTCTTTCTTGCGAGCCTCCATCTAGCTTTTGGGTCTCTACGGAACGGAAGTCGGAATCTGGGACCGTTGTTTGATTCGACGAGGCAGACTACGGTTGTGCGAGAATCGGACAAATAACTTATATAGGGGATGTCACGGGCTTTGGGAGTTAAGCCTGTGCGGCACCGACAAGTCCCGACCCGACTCGGATCCGTTCAAGGTCAGAGACCTTCGGCCTACGCCTCGTCCCTTCCAATATTGCGCTAAAGCGGAATGCACAATGAAAATGCAGATCGACTTGCTCCCAGAATGCATAAAAGGATACGATGCAATGCGGAATAAAATAGACAACACAACATTCAAAGGTGGGGCGAGGTGCCCATATCCTTTATTATTATCCTCAAAGATTACAATGCTGGATAGAACTCGGTATTGAGAAATACCGGTCGCCCCCAAATGGATTGCCCAGCCAGCCAATCTGACTCGGACAAGTTACAAAGAGTCCCTTCGACTCAGACTGGGATCGGCTCGCTCGAGAGGAGAACCAGTTAGCTCCTCGAGGTGCCAGATCGCCAAGTCACAAGACCCCAATGCTCGCCTGAGCAATAAAGTCCCTCGCTGCAATACTCGCACTCAGACTTGCGACGCCGAAGACTCGCATCTGTCTGCTCGTCTGCTCGCTGCCGAATGCTTGATCGCTGATGATCCTGATTCTGAATCTGCCTCTGCTTCCCAAGAATGAGCATCCCGCTCATCTTATATACTGGAGGGTCGGACCCAAATAAAAGAGCCGTTGGGCGGATAGGGCCGGCCCAAAAGGAATCCCGCCAATGGAAAATTAGCGCCCATATAGGTCCGGACTCATATAAGTTAAGTCCGCGCTAAGAAGAACATCGGCCAAGTCCCATGTCGGCCCCCGCCAAGGAAATAAAACATATCGGCCCCGCCGATGAAATGAATTAAGTCGGCTGTGTGAAACACCAATTCCATGTCGGCTATGCAAAAGAAAGAGTTCCGATGCAAAATGGAACCCCACTAAGGCTGGACCCGATCCAAAAACTGTGCAAGTATTCTGCCCAATGCAGACCCGTTACATCCTCCCCCACTAAACTAGTGGCGGCGCCCTCGACGCCAGCACCCCTGCACAAAGCACTGGGAGGCATAGACCCAGAAATCTACTCCTGTCTGGGCGGGTTCCTCCTGGAGAGGAACTCCATGATTATCTCCTCGTCTCGCCATAACGACTCACTGCGTTCCCAGGAAGCGGAGTCGCGTCCCTGTCCTTCGAACATCACCAAGAACTCACGGATGCCGTTCTTGCCTCCTCCTCGTGTTCGCATTGCAAGGACCTGGCTGACTCTGCGGTCCGGATTGTCCAACACATTCGCCGGGCCTCTGTTCGGAATATTTCTTATCAGATCTTCGTCATCTGGATGATGCGGTCTCAACTGAGAGACGTGGAAAACAGGATGAGTCTTGAGATGGAGGGGTAAGTTGAGTTGGTAGGCGACGGGATTGATCTTCCGAATGACTTCGAAAGGTCCATCAAATCGTCTGACCAACGAAGCACTCAGCCCCTTTGGGACTTTGAATCGGTCCTGATCCATGCGAACCAAAACTTTGTCGCCAACATCAAACTCCAATCGACGCCTGTGCCTGTCAGCAAACTTCTTCATCCTGTCTGAAGCCTGGGTGAGATGGTAACGAGCCAAGTCCACCTTCTCATTCCAGCTCTTCAGTCGTTCTGTTGCATCAACATTCTCGCCTTGGTATCCTGCCAAGACTGTGTGGGGTGAAAGAGGTTGTTGGCCCGTAGCCAACTCAAAAGGACTGAACTTCGAGGACTCACTCCTCTGCAGATTGTAGGAGAACTGGGCCACATCCAGCAGCTTAGGCCAGTTCCTCTGATCCGAGACTACGAAGTGCCTTAGGTAGTCTTCGAGGATGCCATTAATCCGCTCTGTCTGTCCATCAGTCTGGGGATGGAACCCCGAACTCATCAGGAGTCGGGTCCCAACAATCTTGAACAACTCCTGCCAGAAGCTCGAAGTGAATCGAGGGTCCCGATCACTTACAATGCTCAAAGGTATACCCCAGTTTTTGACCACATTCTTGAAAAAGAGCTCGGCCGCCTCCTCGGCTGGACACGAGGTCTTACATGCAATGAATATTGCATACTTACTGAACCTGTCTACCACGACCATGATGCTAGAATGTCCATCTACTTCCGGCAACTGTGTGATGAAGTCCATGCTCACACTTGCCCAAGGTCGCACAGGAACGGGGAGAGGACGCAACAAGCCCGCCGGCTGCAACATCTGAGCTTTGTCTTGCTGACAAGTGAGGCAAGTCCTCACATACCTCTCAACATCGTCCCTCATGTTAGGCCAGTAGAAGCCTCTTTCCAACAAGGCCATTGTTCGCTTCTGTCCCGGATGCCCTGCCCAAACGGAATCATGACACTCCTGCAAGACCTCCTTGCGAACATCTCTCCACTTCGGAAGGTAGACTCGGTTTGCGGCAAAGTACAGGAGTCCATCCTGAAGTGCGAACTTCCGAGTTCGCCCAGCTTGCACCTGCAATACAATCTGCCACGCCTGCGAGTCATTCTCCAGTCCCTCCTTGATTTTCTCAATCATGTCTTCGTTCAACACAACTTGGCTCTGACCCAGGAGCTTCAAAGCACCAAGCTGTGCCTTCCTGCTAAGTGCATCGGCTACCACATTATGTCGCCCCGGATTGTATATCAGCTCAAAGTCGAATTCTGCCAGGAATTCTTGCCACCTCGCCTGCTTCGGGGTGAGCTTAGACTGAGTCTTGAAGTAAGTGGAGCTGACATTGTCTGTCTTCACTATGAACGGCACCCCCAGCAAGTAATGCCTCCAAGTTCTCAAACAGTGCACTATCGCAGTCATCTCTTTCTCATGCGCCGAGTAGTTCCTCTCTCTGTCATTCAACTTCTGAGATTCATATGCCACAGGATGCCCATCCTGCATCAAAACTCCACCCATGGCATAGTCGGACGCATCGGTTTGGACCTCAAAAGGTTGGCCATATTTCGGCAAAGCAAGGACTGGCTCCTCAGTCAACTTGTCTTTTAGCAACTCAAATGCTGTCTGCTGCTTATCGCCCCATTTCCATCCGCGGTCCTTCTTCAACAGATCCGTCAAGGGGCTCGCAATCCGGGAATAGCCTGCTACAAACTTGCGATAGTAGTTAGCTAAACCAAGGAACTGTCTCACCTCATGCACATTGCGAAGCGGCTCCCAGTCTCGGATTGCCTGAAGCTTCTCCGGGTCTGGTCGGATCTGGCCATGACCAAGAATATGGCCCAGAAACGGCACTTCCTCCTGCGCAAAAGCACACTTTTCCTTCTTTGCGAACAGCTGATGTTCTCTCAACAAAGCAAACACCTCCTGAAGGTGCCGCTTGTGTTCCTCCATGTCTCGACTGTATACCAAAATGTCATCCAGATACACAACAACGCACTTGTCCAATAATGAGCGAAACACATCGTTCATCAAGGTGCTGAAGGTTGCAGGAGCGTTAGTGAGACCAAAAGGCATAACCAAGAATTCATAGCTACCATACCTCGTCGTGATCGCGGTCTTCTCCTCATCACCTGGCGCGATCCTGATCTGATAGTAACCCTGCCTCAGGTCCAACTTGGTGAACACTCTTGCATCGACCAGTCGATCAAAGCTATCCGCTATGAGAGGTAACGGATACTTGTTCTTGATGGTGAGCTTGTTCAAAGCTCGATAGTCCACACACATCCGAAGGCTTCCATCCTTCTTGCGCTGGAACAATACTGGAGCAGCATAAGGTGATCTGGAGGGACGCAAGTATCCTGCCTCAGCGAGCTCTGCCAACTGCTTCCTCAACTCTTCCATCTCTGGTGCGGAGAGTCGATAAGGAGCCTTCGCTGGTGGTCTTGCCCCTGACTCCAGTTCGATCCTGTGATCAACGTGCCTCCTCGGTGGTAACACAGCTGGGAGCTGGTCTGGCATAACATCCGCAAACTCGGACAACACATCCTGGATCGCCGAGGTGTTAGAGGGTCCTGACGACTCTCCTTCATCCCAATCTCCAATCAGTGCGGCCAAAAACAACTCCTCCCGCCTTCCCTTGCCAACCTGCTTAGCACTGAGCGCATTCAACAGGAGATCCTGTTCCACGCTCTTCATCATCGGAACCATACTTGGTCTGCTCGGATCCAATATCAGCAAACAGCTCAAGTGTGGCACCACAGCTGCTGATGCCGACCTCAAGAACTCCTGCCCGAGTATGAGATCGAACTCATTCATTCCAATGGCGATCAAATCAAGCACACCCTGCCACGACCCAACTCGGATGACTTCCTTATGGATCTCACCGCTCACCTGCTGCGCGGGTGCGGTCACCGCCTTGAACTGATTTGTAGTGGGCTCGATCTTGAGTCCAAGCTTCTTCGCTCGGCATGCGGAGATGTAGTTGTGGGTGGCACCTGAATCCACCATAGCTAGCACCTTCTTGTTGCCAAAGAAAGTCTCCACAAAACACAACTCGTGCTTATCGGCCACTTCGGTAGAATGTTGCACTGCATTCAGGAGTTGCAAGGTGCTCATTGCGGGCAACTTCTTCTCCTCGAACAACAGCGCGTTGATCCTACTCCGATCTGGACAGCTCCGTGCCCAGTGATCATCTTTGCCACAGATGAAACACCCTGGATCACGATCCTTCTTCTTCTCAGTCTGTGTGTGATCTTTCTTCTTCGGGTTGCCTTCTCCATTCGACTTCTTCGGTTTCTTCTTCCTGGGCTCGCCGTTAGGATCAGAAGGAGGTCCGCCTCCCTTCTTCTCTTTCCGGCGGAAGTTCTTCTTGTAGTCTGTTCGAGCTCCACCAAAGCCCCTAGCTGCATCGCCCTTATAATCGAGCAGCCCATCCGCAACTGTGATCGCCTCGGCCAAAGTCTGAACTTTCTGTCTCCTCAGCTCATCCTTCGCCCAGGGTTGCAGACCCTTAGTGAAGAGGAATAACTTCTCGAAGTCGCTCAACTTGGTGCATTCCAAATCCAACACCTGAAATGCCTTGACATACTCTCGAATAGTGCCAGTATGCTTGAGTTCATCGAACCTGGATCGGATGATCCAATCCGAATTCCCAGGTCGGAATTGATCATGAAGCGCTGCCTTCAAGTCAGCCCAGGACTTGATCGGTTTCACCGTCTTCCCAGCGCGTTCATCTGCCTGATGCGTTCGCCTCCACAGCTTCGCACTGCCGGTAAGGTATGTTGCAATATCCTTGACCTGTGCCTCATCAGACGTCTTCGGTGCACACGACAGGTACTCCTCAACATCCCAGAAGAAATTATCAAGTGCCTTGTCATCGCGCTCACCGTCATAAGTTCCAATTCGAGTTGCCTTAGAACCATGCGTTCCTCCCTGCAACAACGAATGGAAGATCTGTTGCCCCTCTTTGAGGAAGCGGATCTCTTCCCTCAAAGACTCTATCTGTTCCGCCAGCTTCGACCACTCTGCCGTCATGCGCTCCTCGAGGTCGGACTGTTCCAAGTCCTCGAGTCGATTTTCATGGTCTTGGAGCCAATCGCGGTGCTTCGGATCTTTCCCCTTCGAAGACACCTTCGCAGCCTTACTCTCAGGTTGCACGACCTCCACTTCATGCTGACTATCTGTATCTGCCATCTTTCGATCTGCACAGCCCCGGATCTGATCCGAAGCTCTGATACCAACTGTCACGGGCTTTGGGAGTTAAGCCTGTGCGGCACCGACAAGTCCCGACCCGACTCGGATCCGTTCAAGGTCAGAGACCTTCGGCCTACGCCTCGTCCCTTCCAATATTGCGCTAAAGCGGAATGCACAATGAAAATGCAGATCGACTTGCTCCCAGAATGCATAAAAGGATACGATGCAATGCGGAATAAAATAGACAACACAACATTCAAAGGTGGGGCGAGGTGCCCATATCCTTTATTATTATCCTCAAAGATTACAATGCTGGATAGAACTCGGTATTGAGAAATACCGGTCGCCCCCAAATGGATTGCCCAGCCAGCCAATCTGACTCGGACAAGTTACAAAGAGTCCCTTCGACTCAGACTGGGATCGGCTCGCTCGAGAGGAGAACCAGTTAGCTCCTCGAGGTGCCAGATCGCCAAGTCACAAGACCCCAATGCTCGCCTGAGCAATAAAGTCCCTCGCTGCAATACTCGCACTCAGACTTGCGACGCCGAAGACTCGCATCTGTCTGCTCGTCTGCTCGCTGCCGAATGCTTGATCGCTGATGATCCTGATTCTGAATCTGCCTCTGCTTCCCAAGAATGAGCATCCCGCTCATCTTATATACTGGAGGGTCGGACCCAAATAAAAGAGCCGTTGGGCGGATAGGGCCGGCCCAAAAGGAATCCCGCCAATGGAAAATTAGCGCCCATATAGGTCCGGACTCATATAAGTTAAGTCCGCGCTAAGAAGAACATCGGCCAAGTCCCATGTCGGCCCCCGCCAAGGAAATAAAACATATCGGCCCCGCCGATGAAATGAATTAAGTCGGCTGTGTGAAACACCAATTCCATGTCGGCTATGCAAAAGAAAGAGTTCCGATGCAAAATGGAACCCCACTAAGGCTGGACCCGATCCAAAAACTGTGCAAGTATTCTGCCCAATGCAGACCCGTTACAGGGGAGGTGTTGACTGGAGCATTCTCCCCCGTGCCCCTCTAACTCGACCAATGCTGGCGCTCGAACGGTGGTAGCGCTCGGATTTTCATTGAGCGCCAGCATTGGTCGATTTAGAGGGGCATGCGAGATTCCCGAATGCTATGCGAGGGCTCTAACGGAAATGTCTATTGGTTTCGGTATGGATGCAATTGCGAGTGGTTCGGCAAAGGTAGTCGTTCCGATGCGTCCATGTCGTGGCCAAATCGATAATTCGATTTGAGCCCTCGTATAGCATTTGGGTCTCTCGATGTGATTCCGCATTCCAGTCCCTTTGGGCACTGCTTGAGCCGCATCCCAGGGGGTTCCCTTCCCAATAATCTGCCTCGCAACCCGATTGCTATGCGGTGAGGCTCCTCGGCCGCCTCGGAACTATCTGTGTATCAGACGCATCGCGGGATAAGGGGTTGGCAACGGTAGTCGCCCCAAGCGCGTCCGATGCTTGGACCATTCCGAGGCGGCCCTGAAGCCTCTTCCGTCTAGCCGTTGGGTCCTTCTCGCCGCATCCCTCGCCTCGCACCCCGATTGCTATGCGGTGAGGCTCCTCGGCCGCCTCGGAACTATCTGTGTATCGGACGCGTCGCGGGATAAGGGGTTGTCACTGGTAGTCGCCCCAAGCGCGTCCGATGCTTGGACCATTCCGAGGCGGCCCTGAAGCCTCTTCCGTCTAGCCGTTGGGTCCTTCTCGCCGCATCCCTCGCCTCGCACCCCGATTGCTATGCGGTGAGGCTCCTCGGCCGCCTCGGAACTATCTGTGTATCGGACGCGTCGCGGGATAAGGGGTTGTCATTGGTAGTCGCCCCAAGCGCGTCCGATGCTTGGACCATTCCGAGGCGGCCCTGAAGCCTCTTCCGTCTAGCCGTTGGGTCCTTCTCGCCGCATCCCTCGCCTCGCACCCCGATTGCTATGCGGTGAGGCTCCTCGGCCGCCTCGGAACTATCTGTGTATCGGACGCGTCGCGGGATAAGGGGTTGTCACTGGTAGTCGCCCCAAGCGCGTCCGATGCTTGGACCATTCCGAGGCGGCCCTGAAGCCTCTTCCGTCTAGCCGTTGGGTCCTTCTCGCCGCATCCCTCGCCTCGCACCCCGATTGCTATGCGGTGAGGCTCCTCGGCCGCCTCGGAACTATCTGTGTATCGGACGTGTCGCGGGATAAGGGGTTGTCACTGGTAGTCGCCCCAAGCGCGTTCGATGCTTGGACCATTCCGAGGCGGCCCTGAAGCCTCTTCCGTCTAGCCGTTGGGTCCTTCTCGCCGCATCCCTCGCCTCGCACCCCGATTGCTATGCGGTGAGGCTCCTCGGCCGCCTTGGAACTATCTGTGTATCGGACGCGTCGCGGGATAAGGGGTTGTCACTGGTAGTCGCCCCAAGCGCGTCCGATGCTTAGACCATTCCGAGGCGGACCCGAAGCCTCTTCCGTCTAGCCGTTGGGTCCTTCTCGCCGCATCCTTCGCCTCGCACCCCGATTGCTATGCGGTGAGGCTCCTCGGCCGCCTCGGAACTATCTGTGTATCGGACGCGTCGCGGGATAAGGGGTTGTCACTGGTAGTCGCCCCAAGCGCGTCCGATGCTTGGACCATTCCGAGGCGGACCCGAAGCCTCTTCCGTCTAGCCGTTGGGTCCTTCTCGCCGCATCCCTCGCCTCGCACCCCGATTGCTATGCGGTGAGGCTCCTCGGCCGCCTTGGAACTATCTGTGTATCGGACGCGTCGCGGGATAAGGGGTTGTCACTGGTAGTCGCCCCAAGCGCGTCCGATGCTTGGACCATTCCGAGGCGGACCCGAAGCCTCTTCCGTCTAGCCGTTGGGTCCTTCTCGCCGCATCCCTCGCCTCGCACCTCGATTGCTATGCGGTGAGGCTCCTCGGCCGCCTTGGAACTATCTGTGTATCGGACGCGTCGCGGGATAAGGGGTTGTCACTGGTAGTCGCCCCAAGCGCGTCCGATGCTTGGACCATTCCGAGGCGGACCCGAAGCCTCTTCCGTCTAGCCGTTGGGTCCTTCTCGCCGCATCCCTCGCCTCGCACCCCGATTGCTATGCGGTGAGGCTCCTCGGCCGCCTTGGAACTATCTGTGTATCGGACGCGTCGCGGGATAAGGGGTTGTCACTGGTAGTCGCCCCAAGCGCGTCCGATGCTTGGACCATTCCGAGGCGGCCCCGAAGCCTCTTCCGTGTAGCCGTTGGGTCCTTCTCGCCGCATCCCTCGCCTCGCACCCCGATTGCTATGCGGTGAGGCTCCTCGGCCGCCTTGGAACTATCTGTGTATCGGACGCGTCGCGGGATAAGGGGTTGTCACTGGTAGTCGCCCCAAGCGCGTCCGATGCTTGGACCATTCCGAGGCGGCCCCGAAGCCTCTTCCGTGTAGCCGTTGGGTCCTTCTCGCCGCATCCCTCGCCTCGCACCCCGATTGCTATGCGGTGAGGCTCCTCGGCCGCCTTGGAACTATCTGTGTATCGGACGCGTCGCGGGATAAGGGGTTGTCACTGGTAGTCGCCCCAAGCGCGTCCGATGCTTGGACCATTCCGAGGCGGACCTGAAGCCTCTTCCCTCTAGCCGTTGGGGCTTTCTCGCCGCATCCCTCGCCTCGCACCCTGATTGCTATGCTGTGAGGCTCCTCGGCCGCCTTGGAACTATCTGTGTATCGGACGCATCGCGGGATAAGGGGTTGGCAGTGGTAGTCGCCCCAAGCGCATCCGATGCTTGGACCATTCCGAGGCGGCCCTGCAGCCTCTTCCGTCTAGCCGTTGGGGCCATCTCGCCGCATCCCCCACCTCGCACCACGATTGCTATGCGGTGAGGCTCCTTGGCCGCCTCGGAACTATCTGTGTATCGGACGCATCGCGGGATAAGGGGTTGTCACTGGTAGTCGCCCCAAGCGCGTCCGATGCTTGGACTATTCCGAGGCGGCCCTGCAGCCTCTTCCGTCTAGCCGTTGGGGCCATCTCGCTGCATCCCCCACCTCCTCGGCCGCCTCGGAACTATCTGTGTATCGGACGCATCGCGGGATAAGGGGTTGGCAGTGGTAGTCGCCCCAAGCGCGTCCGATGCTTGGACTATTCCGAGGCAGCCCTGCAGCCTCTTCCGTCTAGCCTTTGGGGCCATCTCGCCGCATCCCTCGCCTCGCACCCCGATTGCTATGCGGTGAGGCTCCTCGGCCGCCTGGGAACTATCTTCGTATCGGACGCATCGCGGGATAAGGGGTTGTCACTGGTAGTCGCCCCAAGCGCGTCCGATGCTTGGACTATTCCGAGGCGGCCCTGTGGCCTCTTCCGTCTAGCCGTTGGGGCCATCTCGCCGCATCCCCCACCTCGCACCCCGATTGCTATGCGGTGAGGCTCTTCGGCCGCCTTGGAACTATCTTCGTATCGGACGCATTGCGGGATAAGGGGTTGTCACTGGTAGTGGCCCCAAGCGCGTCCGATGCTTGGACTATTCCGAGGCGGCCCTGCAGCCTCTTCCGTCTAGCCGTTGGGGCCATCTCGCCGCATCCCCCACCTCGCACCCCGATTGCTATGCGGTGAGGCTCCTCGGCCGCCTTGGAACTATCTTCGTATCGGACGCATCGCGGGATAAGGGGTTGTCACTGGTAGTCGCCCCAAGCGCGTCCGATGCTTGGACTATTCCGACGCGGCCCTGTGGCCTCTTCCGTCTAGCCGTTGGGGCCATCTCGCCGCATCCCCCACCTCGCACCCCGATTGCTATGCGGTGAGGCTCCTCGGCCGCCTTGGAACCATCTTCGTATCGGACGCATCGCGGGATAGGGGGCTGTCACTGGTAGTCGCCCCAAGCGTGTCCGATGCTTGGACCATTCCTAGGCGGCCCTGAAGCCTCTTCCGTCTAGCCGTTGGGGCCTTCCCGCCCCATCCCTCGCCTCGCACCCCCGATTGCTATGCGGTGAGGCTCCTCGGCCGCCTTGGAACCATCTGTGTATCGGACGCATCGCGGGATAAGGGGTTGGCACTGGCAGTCGCCCCAAGCGCGTCCGATGCTTGGACCATTCCGAGGTGGCCCTGAAGCCTCTTCCGTCTAGCCGTTGGGGCCTTCCCGCCCCATCCCTCGCCTCGCACCCCGATTGATATGCGGTGAGGCTCCTCGGCCGCCTTGGAACTATCTGTGTATCGGACGCATCGCGGGATAAGGGGTTGGCACTGGTAGTCGTCCCAATCGCATCCGATGCTTGGACCATTCCGAGGCGGCCCTGCAGCCTCTTCCGTTTAGCCGTCGGGGCCTTCCCGCCGCATCCCTCGCCTCGCATCCCGATTCCTATGCGGTGAGTCTTCTCGGCCGCCGCGGAACTATACCTGTTATTGCTACTGCATCCTTCGGCTGGTAACCTCCTCTGCCGCCTTGGAACGTTCTCTTTGTCGG
Organism: Cryptomeria japonica; assembly: GCF_030272615.1. Classification (NCBI taxonomy): domain Eukaryota; kingdom Viridiplantae; phylum Streptophyta; class Pinopsida; order Cupressales; family Cupressaceae; genus Cryptomeria; species Cryptomeria japonica. The sequence goes on from NW_026728874.1 coordinate 117,233, forward strand.
ACGCGTCGCGGGATAAGGGGTTGGCACTGGTAGTCGCCCCAAGCGCGCCCGATGCATAGACCGCTCCGAGTCGACCTTGCTTTCAGCCTCTCACATGCATAGACCTCTCTGAGTCGACCCTGCAGCCTCTCACGTTTAGCCTTTGGAATCTCGCCTCACAACATGATTGCTATCCTTGATGCATCCCTTGCCTCGAGCCCTGATTGCTTTCTTGGCTGCATCCCTCCTCTCCTCACAGCCCGGTTGTCATCACTGCTTCATCCGTCGC
>NW_026728874.1:127500-167500 GCF_030272615.1 Cryptomeria japonica
CCTTGGCTGGGTTGCGCGCCTTGGTGGGCACCATGCAGTGCACGAAGTCGGAGCCCGGATTGCCCCGGGCGCGCACCTCCGCCAGGGTGGGCACCTTGGTGCGCACAACTTGCCTGGGCTGCGCACCAGGAAGGGCTCAAGATGGCACCCGCGTTCCGTTTTTTTCACTATCTTTCAGAACGGAAATTTTAAAATCTCGTTTTTTTTTGCCTTTTCTGGAAATTAGTGAAGGCAGCGCATCAAAGGTGCGCAACGCTGGTGCGAACCTGGGAGCGCTCCGATGTGTGCTCCAAGGTGCGGCGTGCACGAAGTCGGACCCCGGTTTGCCCCGGGTGCGCACCTCGCGTGCACCTTGGTGCGCACACCTTGGCTGGGTTGCGCGCCCTGGTGGGCACCATGGTGCGCACCAAGGAGCGCTCCGAAGTGTGCTCCAAGGTGCGGCGTGCACGAAGTCGGAGCCCGGTTTGCCCCGGGTGCGCACCTCGCGTGCACCTTCGCCGCGGTGGGCACCATGGCGTGCACGAAGTCGGAGCCCGGTTTGCCCCGGGTGCGCACCTCGCGTGCACCTTCGCCGGGGTGGGCACCTTGGTGTGCAGACCTTGGCTGGGTTGCGCGCCCTGGTGGGCACCATGGTGCGCACCAAGGAGCGCTCCGAAGTGTGCTCCAAGGTGCGGCCTGCACGAAGTCGGAGCCCGGTTTGCCCCGGGTGTGCACCTCGGGTGGGCACCTTGGTGCGCATGCCTTGCCTGGGCTGCGCACCAGGGCGGGCTCAAGATGGCACCCGCGTTCCTTTTTTTTCACTATCTTTCAAAACGGAAATTTTAAAATCTCATTTTTTTTTGCCTTTTTCTGGAAATTAGTGAAGGCAGCGCATCAAAGGTGCGCACCTCGCTGCCCACCACGGTGCGCAACGCCGGTGGGCACCCGGGAGTGCTTCGAAGTGTGCTCCAAGGTGCTGCGTGCACGTTGTCGGAGCCCGGTTTGCCCCGGGTGCGCACCTCGCGTGCACCTTCGTCGGGGTGGGCACCTTGGCTGGGTTTGCCCCGGCTGCGCTCCGAAGCGGGGTTATTGGAGCGCCGCCTCTTTTTTTGTCGGAGCGTTTGGTGGGGTTTCTCGCATTGGCTCTTCCGAGGCCCGGTTGCCACCCTGGCGCGCACGAAGTCGGAAGTAGGGTTAAGTGCCCGGGTGCGCACCTTTGCCAGGGTGGGCACCTTACCTGGGCTGCGCACCAGGGCGGGCTCAAGATGGCACGCGCGTTCCGTTTTTTTCACTATCTTTCAAAACGGAAATTTTAAAATCTCCTTTTTTTTTTGCCTTTTCTGGAAATTAGTGAAGGCAGCGCATCAAAGGTGCGCACCTCGCTGCCCACCTTGGTGTGCTCTGAGGTGCGCACCCGGGAGCGCTACGAAGTGTGCTCCAAGGTGCGGCGTGCACGTTGTCGGAGCCCGGTTTGCCCCGGGTGCGCACCTCGCCTGCACCTTGGCCGGGGTGGGCACCTTGGCTGGGTTTGCCCAGGGTGCGCTCCGAAGCGGGGTTACTAGAGCGCCCCCTCTTTTTTTGTCAGAGCGTTTGGTGGGGTTTCTCGCATTGGCTCTTCCCAGGCCCGGTTGTTGGGTGCGCTCCCACCCTGGCGCGCGCGAAGTTGGAAGTTGGGTTAATTGCCCGGGCGCGCACCTTCGCCAGGGTGGGCACCTTGGTGCGCACACCTTGGCTGGGCTGCGCACCAGGGCGGGCTCAAGATGGCACCAGCATTCCCTTTTTCTCACTATCTTTCAAAACGGAAATTTTAAAATCTCGTTTTTTTTTTGCCTTTTATGGAAATTAGTGAAGGCATCGCATCAAAGGTGCGCACCTCGCTGCCCACCTTGGTGTGCTCCGAGGTGCCCACCACGGTGCGCAACGCCGGTGCGAACCCGGGAGCGCCCCGATGTGTGCTCCAAGGTGCGGCGTGCACGAAGTCGGACCCCGGTTTGCCCCGGGTGCGCACCTCGCGTGCACCTTGGTGCGCACACCTTGGCTGGGTTGCGCGGCCTGGTGGGCACCATGGTGCGCACCAAGGAGCGCTCCGAAGTGTGCTCCAAGGTGCGGCGTGCACGAAGTCGGAGCCCGGTTTGCCCCGGGTACGCACCTCGCGTGCACCTTCGCCGGGGTGGGCACCTCGGCTGGGTTGCGCGCCCTGGTGCGCACCAAGGAGCGCTCCGAAGTGTGCTCCAAGGTGCGGCGTGCACGAAGTCGGAGCCCGGTTTGCCCCGGGTGCGCACCTTCGCCGCGGTGCGCACCATGGCGTGCACGAAGTCGGAGCCCGGTTTGCCCCGGGTGCGCACCTCGCGTGCACCTTCGGCGGGGTTGCGCGCCCTGGTGGGCACCATGGTGCGCACCAAGGAGCGCTCCGAAGTGTGCTCCAAGGTGCGGCGTGCACGAAGTCGGAGCCCGGTTTGCCCCGGGTGCGCACCTCGCGTGCACCTTCGGCGGGGTTGCGCGCCCTGGTGGGCACCATGGTGCGCACCAAGGAGCGCTCCGAAGTGTGCTCCAAGGTGCGGCGTGCACGAAGTCGGAGCCCGGTTTGCCCCGGGTGCGCACCTCGCGTGCACCTTCGCCGCGGTGGGCACCATGGCGTGCACGAAGTCGGAGCCCGGTTTGCCCCGGGTGCGCACCTCGCGTGCACCTTCGCCGGGGTGGGCACCTCGGCTGGGTTGCGCGCCCTGGTGCGCACCAAGGAGCGCTCCGAAGTGTGCTCCAAGGTGCGGCGTGCACGAAGTCGGAGCCCGGTTTGCCCCGGGTGCGCACCTCGCGTGCACCTTCGCCAGGGTGGGCACCTCGGTGCGCACACCTTCTCAATGTTTTCTTGCCTTTTCTGGAAATTGGTGAAGGCAGCGCATCAAAGGTGCGCACCTCGGTGTGCTCCGAGGTGCGAACCCGAGAGCGCTCCGAGGTGCCCACGAAGTCGAAAGTCGGGTTAATTGCATTGTTTTCCCCGGGTGCGCTCCGAGGTGCGCAACATCGGCGCGCACCAAGGAGGGCTCCGAAGTGTGCTCCAAGGTGCGCACGATGGCGTGCACCTCTGGTGCGCACGATTCGGAGCTCGGTTTGACCGGGGTGCGCACACCTTGGCTGGGTTGCGCACCTTTTGTGCGCTCCAAGGTGCGCACGAAGTCGGAGCTCGGTTTGCCCCGGGTGCGCACCTTCGCCAGGGTGCGCACCTTGATGCGCACGCCTTGGCTGGGCTGCGCACCTTGGTGGGCGCCATGGTGCGCACCTTTCGTGCGCTCCAAGGTGCGCACGAAGTCGGAGCTCGGTTTGCCCCGGGTGCGCACCTTGGTGGGCGCCATGGTGCACTCCGAGGTGCCCAAGATTGGTGCGCACCAAGGAGCGCTCCGAAGTGCGCTCCAAGGTGCGCGCGAAGTCGAAAGTTGGGTTAATTGTCCGGTTTGCCTCGGGTGCGCACCTTGCGTGCACCTTCGCCAGGGTGGGCGCCTTGGTGCGCACACCTTGGCTGGGCTGCGCACACCTTGGCACCCGCGTTTCCTTCATTTTAAATTTTTTTTTTTTACAATCTCTCAAGTGGGAAATTCTATAATCTCAACTTTTTTTGCCTTTTCAGGAAACTTTTGAATGGAGCGCATCATTGGTGCGCTCCGAAGTGTGCTCCAAAGCTCTCTCCAGCTGCGTGCACCTGCCCCGGCCGCGCACCCGGCCCCGCCCAGCTTCGCTCACCTGTCCCGGGCGTCTGGTGCGGAACCTTAGAGTAAGAAACATCACCGTGCACCTTGGCCAACGTGCGCGACTCGACCGAGCGCGCACTGGCCGAGGTGCACACCGATTTCACCTGGGTGCGCGCGCAGCACCTCGGGCGCACCGGGGTGCGCGCACAACGCCCGGGTTGCACCGTGGCCTGTGTGCTCGGGGCGCCTCGGGTGCGCGCTCGGTGTCGCCCCCGCGCGCGCGGTAGTGCGGGCAGCGCACCCCGGCCCGGCCCGGCCCCGACGAGAACGCAAACGGGCAAAAGGTTTATTCAAATAGCATTGCGACGCCCGGCGAAAAACTAAAAAAGGGTGCAACACCGGGACTTCCCGGGAGGTCACCCATCCCAGTACTACTCCGGCCCAAGCGCGCTTAACTGCGGAGTTCTGATGGGATCCGGTGCACTAACGCTGGTATGATCGCACCCGTTATGAGCTTGTCGCAGTGTGTACTTAGCAAACCGCGACCCACGTGCGAATCCACCCCGGCCACCCACCCCCGTCGAGGTGCACACCCTCCCTCGCGAAGTGCGCCCCGTTCGCCAAGTGTGAGCCCTGCCCGGGTGCGCGCACCTTGCTAGGGCGTCGGGTGTGCACCCGGCCCGGCCTACGTGCGTGCACCTGGAGGGGGCGTCGTGTGCGTGCAGTGTCCCGTCTGCAACGCGGTGCCCACACACCACCTCGGGCGCAACGACCTGCGCTCACATGTGGGCCGAGTGCACCTTGGTGCATGTTCGGGGCGCCTCGGGTGCACGCTCGATCTTGCCCCGGTGCACCAAGGCGCTCGGTTTGCCCCGGGTGCGCACTTGGTGCAAGGTGGGCACCCAAAATAGGGATCAAGCACCAAAACACAAGTTTCGGGATGCAAAATGGGACCCAAGGACCACAAATGCGTTCCAAGACCCATGATGGGTCCACGAGAACAAAAATGTGTTCCGAGACTTAATAAACAAATATTGGGTTTTAGGAGAAGAAACATGCTCTGATGCCCAAAACGAGAATCGACCCCGAAAAGGCCACAGGCCAAAAGTGGGATGCGAGACAAAAAAAAATGGGACCCGAGGACCAAAATTGGGTTCCCAGGTCGAAGACAGGGCAACCGGACAAGAAACGACCTCTAAGGCTCGAAATGAGTCCCGACGACTAAAACTTGACAAGAAGCACCCATCAGGCACCCAACTCGACACCCATGGGATGCCGACCCACCCGGGCTTCCACCTAGCACACCTTGGCACCCACCCACCCTCGCACCCAACCTCGCACCCAACTTAGCACCTTTGAACCCACATTGGCACTCACCCTGACCCTGGCACCTTGGAACCCACATTGGCACTCACCTTGACCCTGGCACCCACCTTTGCACTCACCTTGGGACCCACCCTGGCTCCCACCTCGGCACCCACCCAGACACCCACCTTGGTTCCTTGGCACCCACCTTGGATCCTTGGCACCCACCCCGACACCCACCTTGGCACGCAACTTGGCTACTTGCCACCCACCTTGGCTCCTTGACGCCCACCCCGACAACCACCCCGTGACCTACCCTGGCTAGGGTTGGTGCACACCCACCCTGGTGCCCACCTTGGCACCCACCCTATGACCCACCTTGGCACGCACCTTAGTACCCACCCCGTTACCCACCCTAGGACCCACCCCGTGACCCACCTTGGCCAGGGTGGGTGCCTTGGTGCGCACAACTTGCCTGGGCTGCACACCAGGGCGGGCTCAAGATGGCACCCGCGTTCCGTTTTTTTCACTATCTTTCAAAACGGAAATTTTAAAATCTCATTTTTTTCTTTTTTTTGCCTTTTCTGGAAATTAGTGAAGGCAGCGCATCAAAGGTGCGCAATGCTGGTGCGAACCCGGGAGCGCTCCGATGTGTGCTCCAAGGTGCGGCGTGCACGAAGTCCGAGCCCGGTTTGCCCCGGGTGCGCACCTCGCGTGCACCTTCGCCGGGGTGAGCACCTTGGCTGGGTTGCGCGCCCTGGTGCGTACCAAGGAGCGCTCTGAAGTGTGCTCCAAGGTGCGGCGTGCACGAAGTCGGAGCCCGGTTTGCCCCGGGTGTGCACCTCGGGTGCGCACCTCGCGTGCACCTTCGCTGCGGTGGGCACCTTGGCTGGGTTGCGCGCCTTGGTGGGCACCATGCAGTGCACGAAGTCGGAGCCCGGTTTGCCCCGGGCGCGCACCTCCGCCAGGGTGGGCACCTTGGTGCGCACAACTTGCCTGGGCTGCGCATCAGGAAGGGCTCAAGATGGCACCCGCGTTCCGTTTTTTTCACTATCTTTCAGAACGGAAATTTTAAAATATCGTTTTTTTTTGCCTTTTCTGGAAATTAGTGAAGGCAGCGCATCAAAGGTGCGCAACGCTGGTGCGAACCTGGGAGCGCTCCGATGTGTGCTCCAAGGTGCGGCGTGCACGAAGTCGGAGCCCGGTTTGCCTCGGGTGCGCCCTGGTGGGCACCATGGTGCGCACCAAGGAGCGCTCCGAAGTGTGCTCCAAGGTGCGGCCTGCACGAAGTCGGAGCCCGGTTTGCCCCGGGTGTGCACCTCGGGTGGGCACCTTGGTGCGCATGCCTTGCCTGGGCTGCGCACCAGGGCGGGCTCAAGATGGCACCCGCGTTCCTTTTTTTTCACTATCTTTCAAAACGGAAATTTTAAAATCTCATTTTTTTTTGCCTTTTTCTGGAAATTAGTGAAGGCAGCGCATCAAAGGTGCGCACCTCGCTGCCCACCACGGTGCGCAACGCCGGTGGGCACCCGGGAGTGCTTCGAAGTGTGCTCCAAGGTGCTGCGTGCACGTTGTCGGAGCCCGGTTTGCCCCGGGTGCGCACCTCGCGTGCACCTTCGTCGGGGTGGGCACCTTGGCTTGGTTTGCCCCGGCTGCGCTCCGAAGCGGGGTTATTGGAGCGCCGCCTCTTTTTTTGTCGGAGCGTTTGGTGGGGTTTCTCGCATTGGCTCTTCCGAGGCCCGGTTGCCACCCTGGCGCGCACGAAGTCGGAAGTAGGGTTAATTGCCCGGGTGCGCACCTTTGCCAGGGTGGCACCTTACCTGGGCTGCGCACCAGGGCGGGCTCAAGATGGCACGCGCGTTCCGTTTTTTTCACTATCTTTCAAAACGGAAATTTTAAAATCTCCTTTTTTTTTTGCCTTTTCTGGAAATTAGTGAAGGCAGCGCATCAAAGGTGCGCACCTCGCTGCCCACCTTGGTGTGCTCTGAGGTGCGCACCCGGGAGCGCTACGAAGTGTGCTCCAAGGTGCGGCGTGCACGTTGTCGGAGCCCGGTTTGCCCCGGGTGCGCACCTCGCCTGCACCTTGGCCGGGGTGGGCACCTTGGCTGGGTTTGCCCAGGGTGCGCTCCGAAGCGGGGTTACTGGAGCGCCCCCTCTTTTTTTGTCAGAGAGTTTGGTGGGGTTTCTCGCATTGGCTCTTCCCAGGCCCGGTTGTTGGGTGCGCTCCCACCCTGGCGCGCGCGAAGTTGGAAGTTGGGTTAATTGCCCGGGCGCGCACCTTCGCCAGGGTGGGCACCTTGGTGCGCAAACCTTGGCTGGGCTGCGCACCAGGGCGGGCTCAAGATGGCACCAGCATTCCCTTTTTCTCACTATCTTTCAAAACGGAAATTTTAAAATCTCGTTTTTTTTTTGCCTTTTATGGAAATTAGTGAAGGCATCGCATCAAAGGTGCGCACCTCGCTGCCCACCTTGGTGTGCTCCGAGGTGCCCACCACGGTGCGCAACGCCGGTGCGAACCCGGGAGCGCCCCGATGTGTGCTCCAAGGTGCGGCGTGCACGAAGTCGGACCCCGGTTTGCCCCGGGTGCGCACCTCGCGTGCACCTTGGTGCGCACACCTTGGCTGGGTTGCGCGGCCTGGTGGGCACCATGGTGCGCACCAAGGAGCGCTCCGAAGTGTGCTCCAAGGTGCGGCGTGCACGAAGTCGGAGCCCGGTTTGCCCCGGGTGCGCACCTTCGCCGCGGTGGGCACCATGGCGTGCACGAAGTCGGAGCCCGGTTTGCCCCGGGTGCGCACCTCGCGTGCACCTTCGCCGGGGTGGGCACCTCGGCTGGGTTGCGCGCCCTGGTGCGCACCAAGGAGCGCTCTGAAGTGTGCTCCAAGGTGCGGCGTGCACGAAGTCGGAGCCCGGTTTGCCCCGGGTGTGCACCTCGCGTGCGCACCTCGCGTGCACCTTCGCTGCGGTGGGCACCTTGGCTGGGTTGCGCGCCTTGGTGGGCACCATGCAGTGCACGAAGTCGGAGCCCGGATTGCCCCGGGCGCGCACCTCCGCCAGGGTGGGCACCTTGGTGCGCACAACTTGCCTGGGCTGCGCACCAGGAAGGGCTCAAGATGGCACCCGCGTTCCGTTTTTTTCACTATCTTTCAGAACGGAAATTTTAAAATCTCGTTTTTTTTTGCCTTTTCTGGAAATTAGTGAAGGCAGCGCATCAAAGGTGCGCAACGCTGGTGCGAACCTGGGAGCGCTCCGATGTGTGCTCCAAGGTGCGGCGTGCACGAAGTCGGACCCCGGTTTGCCCCGGGTGCGCACCTCGCGTGCACCTTGGTGCGCACACCTTGGCTGGGTTGCGCGCCCTGGTGGGCACCATGGTGCGCACCAAGGAGCGCTCCGAAGTGTGCTCCAAGGTGCGGCGTGCACGAAGTCGGAGCCCGGTTTGCCCCGGGTGCGCACCTCGCGTGCACCTTCGCCGCGGTGGGCACCATGGCGTGCACGAAGTCGGAGCCCGGTTTGCCCCGGGTGCGCACCTCGCGTGCACCTTCGCCGGGGTGGGCACCTTGGTGTGCAGACCTTGGCTGGGTTGCGCGCCCTGGTGGGCACCATGGTGCGCACCAAGGAGCGCTCCGAAGTGTGCTCCAAGGTGCGGCCTGCACGAAGTCGGAGCCCGGTTTGCCCCGGGTGTGCACCTCGGGTGGGCACCTTGGTGCGCATGCCTTGCCTGGGCTGCGCACCAGGGCGGGCTCAAGATGGCACCCGCGTTCCTTTTTTTTCACTATCTTTCAAAATGGAAATTTTAAAATCTCATTTTTTTTTGCCTTTTTCTGGAAATTAGTGAAGGCAGCGCATCAAAGGTGCGCACCTCGCTGCCCACCACGGTGCGCAACGCCGGTGGGCACCCGGGAGTGCTTCGAAGTGTGCTCCAAGGTGCTGCGTGCACGTTGTCGGAGCCCGGTTTGCCCCGGGTGCGCACCTCGCGTGCACCTTCGTCGGGGTGGGCACCTTGGCTGGGTTTGCCCCGGCTGCGCTCCGAAGCGGGGTTATTGGAGCGCCGCCTCTTTTTTTGTCGGAGCGTTTGGTGGGGTTTCTCGCATTGGCTCTTCCGAGGCCCGGTTGCCACCCTGGCGCGCACGAAGTCGGAAGTAGGGTTAATTGCCCGGGTGCGCACCTTTGCCAGGGTGGGCACCTTACCTGGGCTGCGCACCAGGGCGGGCTCAAGATGGCACGCGCGTTCCGTTTTTTTCACTATCTTTCAAAACGGAAATTTTAAAATCTCCTTTTTTTTTTGCCTTTTCTGGAAATTAGTGAAGGCAGCGCATCAAAGGTGCGCACCTCGCTGCCCACCTTGGTGTGCTCTGAGGTGCGCACCCGGGAGCGCTACGAAGTGTGCTCCAAGGTGCGGCGTGCACGTTGTCGGAGCCCGGTTTGCCCCGGGTGCGCACCTCGCCTGCACCTTGGCCGGGGTGGGCACCTTGGCTGGGTTTGCCCAGGGTGCGCTCCGAAGCGGGGTTACTGGAGCGCCCCCTCTTTTTTTGTCAGAGCGTTTGGTGGGGTTTCTCGCATTGGCTCTTCCCAGGCCCGGTTGTTGGGTGCGCTCCCACCCTGGCGCGCGCGAAGTTGGAAGTTGGGTTAATTGCCCGGGCGCGCACCTTCGCCAGGGTGGGCACCTTGGTGCGCACACCTTGGCTGGGCTGCGCACCAGGGCGGGCTCAAGATGGCACCAGCATTCCCTTTTTCTCACTATCTTTCAAAACGGAAATTTTAAAATCTCGTTTTTTTTTTGCCTTTTATGGAAATTAGTGAAGGCATCGCATCAAAGGTGCGCACCTCGCTGCCCACCTTGGTGTGCTCCGAGGTGCCCACCACGGTGCGCAACGCCGGTGCGAACCCGGGAGCGCCCCGATGTGTGCTCCAAGGTGCGGCGTGCACGAAGTCGGACCCCGGTTTGCCCCGGGTGCGCACCTCGCGTGCACCTTGGTGCGCACACCTTGGCTGGGTTGCGCGGCCTGGTGGGCACCATGGTGCGCACCAAGGAGCGCTCCGAAGTGTGCTCCAAGGTGCGGCGTGCACGAAGTCGGAGCCCGGTTTGCCCCGGGTACGCACCTCGCGTGCACCTTCGCCGGGGTGGGCACCTCGGCTGGGTTGCGCGCCCTGGTGCGCACCAAGGAGCGCTCCGAAGTGTGCTCCAAGGTGCGGCGTGCACGAAGTCGGAGCCCGGTTTGCCCCGGGTGCGCACCTTCGCCGCGGTGCGCACCATGGCGTGCACGAAGTCGGAGCCCGGTTTGCCCCGGGTGCGCACCTCGCGTGCACCTTCGGCGGGGTTGCGCGCCCTGGTGGGCACCATGGTGCGCACCAAGGAGCGCTCCGAAGTGTGCTCCAAGGTGCGGCGTGCACGAAGTCGGAGCCCGGTTTGCCCCGGGTGCGCACCTCGCGTGCACCTTCGGCGGGGTTGCGCGCCCTGGTGGGCACCATGGTGCGCACCAAGGAGCGCTCCGAAGTGTGCTCCAAGGTGCGGCGTGCACGAAGTCGGAGCCCGGTTTGCCCCGGGTGCGCACCTCGCGTGCACCTTCGCCGCGGTGGGCACCATGGCGTGCACGAAGTCGGAGCCCGGTTTGCCCCGGGTGCGCACCTCGCGTGCACCTTCGCCGGGGTGGGCACCTCGGCTGGGTTGCGCGCCCTGGTGCGCACCAAGGAGCGCTCCGAAGTGTGCTCCAAGGTGCGGCGTGCACGAAGTCGGAGCCCGGTTTGCCCCGGGTGCGCACCTCGCGTGCACCTTCGCCAGGGTGGGCACCTCGGTGCGCACACCTTCTCAATGTTTTCTTGCCTTTTCTGGAAATTGGTGAAGGCAGCGCATCAAAGGTGCGCACCTCGGTGTGCTCCGAGGTGCGAACCCGAGAGCGCTCCGAGGTGCCCACGAAGTCGAAAGTCGGGTTAATTGCATTGTTTTCCCCGGGTGCGCTCCGAGGTGCGCAACATCGGCGCGCACCAAGGAGGGCTCCGAAGTGTGCTCCAAGGTGCGCACGATGGCGTGCACCTCTGGTGCGCACGATTCGGAGCTCGGTTTGACCGGGGTGCGCACACCTTGGCTGGGTTGCGCACCTTTTGTGCGCTCCAAGGTGCGCACGAAGTCGGAGCTCGGTTTGCCCCGGGTGCGCACCTTCGCCAGGGTGCGCACCTTGATGCGCACGCCTTGGCTGGGCTGCGCACCTTGGTGGGCGCCATGGTGCGCACCTTTCGTGCGCTCCAAGGTGCGCACGAAGTCGGAGCTCGGTTTGCCCCGGGTGCGCACCTTGGTGGGCGCCATGGTGCACTCCGAGGTGCCCAAGATTGGTGCGCACCAAGGAGCGCTCCGAAGTGCGCTCCAAGGTGCGCGCGAAGTCGAAAGTTGGGTTAATTGTCCGGTTTGCCTCGGGTGCGCACCTTGCGTGCACCTTCGCCAGGGTGGGCGCCTTGGTGCGCACACCTTGGCTGGGCTGCGCACACCTTGGCACCCGCGTTTCCTTCATTTTAAATTTTTTTTTTTTACAATCTCTCAAGTGGGAAATTCTATAATCTCAACTTTTTTTGCCTTTTCAGGAAACTTTTGAATGGAGCGCATCATTGGTGCGCTCCGAAGTGTGCTCCAAAGCTCTCTCCAGCTGCGTGCACCTGCCCCGGCCGCGCACCCGGCCCCGCCCAGCTTCGCTCACCTGTCCCGGGCGTCTGGTGCGGAACCTTAGAGTAAGAAACATCACCGTGCACCTTGGCCAACGTGCGCGACTCGACCGAGCGCGCACTGGCCGAGGTGCACACCGATTTCACCTGGGTGCGCGCGCAGCACCTCGGGCGCACCGGGGTGCGCGCACAACGCCCGGGTTGCACCGTGGCCTGTGTGCTCGGGGCGCCTCGGGTGCGCGCTCGGTGTCGCCCCCCGCGCGCGCGGTAGTGCGGGCAGCGCACCCCGGCCCGGCCCGGCCCCGACGAGAACGCAAACGGGCAAAAGGTTTATTCAAATAGCATTGCGACGCCCGGCGAAAAACTAAAAAAGGGTGCAACACCGGGACTTCCCGGGAGGTCACCCATCCCAGTACTACTCCGGCCCAAGCGCGCTTAACTGCGGAGTTCTGATGGGATCCGGTGCACTAACGCTGGTATGATCGCACCCGTTATGAGCTTGTCGCAGTGTGTACTTAGCAAACCGCGACCCACGTGCGAATCCACCCCGGCCACCCACCCCCGTCGAGGTGCACACCCTCCCTCGCGAAGTGCGCCCCGTTCGCCAAGTGTGAGCCCTGCCCGGGTGCGCGCACCTTGCTAGGGCGTCGGGTGTGCACCCGGCCCGGCCTACGTGCGTGCACCTGGAGGGGGCGTCGTGTGCGTGCAGTGTCCCGTCTGCAACGCGGTGCCCACACACCACCTCGGGCGCAACGACCTGCGCTCACATGTGGGCCGAGTGCACCTTGGTGCATGTTCGGGGCGCCTCGGGTGCACGCTCGATCTTGCCCCGGTGCACCAAGGCGCTCGGTTTGCCCCGGGTGCGCACTTGGTGCAAGGTGGGCACCCAAAATAGGGATCAAGCACCAAAACACAAGTTTCGGGATGCAAAATGGGACCCAAGGACCACAAATGCGTTCCAAGACCCATGATGGGTCCACGAGAACAAAAATGTGTTCCGAGACTTAATAAACAAATATTGGGTTTTAGGAGAAGAAACATGCTCTGATGCCCAAAACGAGAATCGACCCCGAAAAGGCCACAGGCCAAAAGTGGGATGCGAGACAAAAAAAAATGGGACCCGAGGACCAAAATTGGGTTCCCAGGTCGAAGACAGGGCAACCGGACAAGAAACGACCTCTAAGGCTCGAAATGAGTCCCGACGACTAAAACTTGACAAGAAGCACCCATCAGGCACCCAACTCGACACCCATGGGATGCCGACCCACCCGGGCTTCCACCTAGCACACCTTGGCACCCACCCACCCTCGCACCCAACCTCGCACCCAACTTAGCACCTTTGAACCCACATTGGCACTCACCCTGACCCTGGCACCTTGGAACCCACATTGGCACTCACCTTGACCCTGGCACCCACCTTTGCACTCACCTTGGGACCCACCCTGGCTCCCACCTCGGCACCCACCCAGACACCCACCTTGGTTCCTTGGCACCCACCTTGGATCCTTGGCACCCACCCCGACACCCACCTTGGCACGCAACTTGGCTACTTGCCACCCACCTTGGCTCCTTGACGCCCACCCCGACAACCACCCCGTGACCTACCCTGGCTAGGGTTGGTGCACACCCACCCTGGTGCCCACCTTGGCACCCACCCTATGACCCACCTTGGCACGCACCTTAGTACCCACCCCGTTACCCACCCTAGGACCCACCCCGTGACCCACCTTGGCCAGGGTGGGTGCCTTGGTGCGCACAACTTGCCTGGGCTGCACACCAGGGCGGGCTCAAGATGGCACCCGCGTTCCGTTTTTTTCACTATCTTTCAAAACGGAAATTTTAAAATCTCATTTTTTTCTTTTTTTTGCCTTTTCTGGAAATTAGTGAAGGCAGCGCATCAAAGGTGCGCAATGCTGGTGCGAACCCGGGAGCGCTCCGATGTGTGCTCCAAGGTGCGGCGTGCACGAAGTCCGAGCCCGGTTTGCCCCGGGTGCGCACCTCGCGTGCACCTTCGCCGGGGTGAGCACCTTGGCTGGGTTGCGCGCCCTGGTGCGTACCAAGGAGCGCTCTGAAGTGTGCTCCAAGGTGCGGCGTGCACGAAGTCGGAGCCCGGTTTGCCCCGGGTGTGCACCTCGGGTGCGCACCTCGCGTGCACCTTCGCTGCGGTGGGCACCTTGGCTGGGTTGCGCGCCTTGGTGGGCACCATGCAGTGCACGAAGTCGGAGCCCGGTTTGCCCCGGGCGCGCACCTCCGCCAGGGTGGGCACCTTGGTGCGCACAACTTGCCTGGGCTGCGCATCAGGAAGGGCTCAAGATGGCACCCGCGTTCCGTTTTTTTCACTATCTTTCAGAACGGAAATTTTAAAATATCGTTTTTTTTTGCCTTTTCTGGAAATTAGTGAAGGCAGCGCATCAAAGGTGCGCAACGCTGGTGCGAACCTGGGAGCGCTCCGATGTGTGCTCCAAGGTGCGGCGTGCACGAAGTCGGAGCCCGGTTTGCCTCGGGTGCGCCCTGGTGGGCACCATGGTGCGCACCAAGGAGCGCTCCGAAGTGTGCTCCAAGGTGCGGCCTGCACGAAGTCGGAGCCCGGTTTGCCCCGGGTGTGCACCTCGGGTGGGCACCTTGGTGCGCATGCCTTGCCTGGGCTGCGCACCAGGGCGGGCTCAAGATGGCACCCGCGTTCCTTTTTTTTCACTATCTTTCAAAACGGAAATTTTAAAATCTCATTTTTTTTTGCCTTTTTCTGGAAATTAGTGAAGGCAGCGCATCAAAGGTGCGCACCTCGCTGCCCACCACGGTGCGCAACGCCGGTGGGCACCCGGGAGTGCTTCGAAGTGTGCTCCAAGGTGCTGCGTGCACGTTGTCGGAGCCCGGTTTGCCCCGGGTGCGCACCTCGCGTGCACCTTCGTCGGGGTGGGCACCTTGGCTTGGTTTGCCCCGGCTGCGCTCCGAAGCGGGGTTATTGGAGCGCCGCCTCTTTTTTTGTCGGAGCGTTTGGTGGGGTTTCTCGCATTGGCTCTTCCGAGGCCCGGTTGCCACCCTGGCGCGCACGAAGTCGGAAGTAGGGTTAATTGCCCGGGTGCGCACCTTTGCCAGGGTGGCACCTTACCTGGGCTGCGCACCAGGGCGGGCTCAAGATGGCACGCGCGTTCCGTTTTTTTCACTATCTTTCAAAACGGAAATTTTAAAATCTCCTTTTTTTTTTGCCTTTTCTGGAAATTAGTGAAGGCAGCGCATCAAAGGTGCGCACCTCGCTGCCCACCTTGGTGTGCTCTGAGGTGCGCACCCGGGAGCGCTACGAAGTGTGCTCCAAGGTGCGGCGTGCACGTTGTCGGAGCCCGGTTTGCCCCGGGTGCGCACCTCGCCTGCACCTTGGCCGGGGTGGGCACCTTGGCTGGGTTTGCCCAGGGTGCGCTCCGAAGCGGGGTTACTGGAGCGCCCCCTCTTTTTTTGTCAGAGAGTTTGGTGGGGTTTCTCGCATTGGCTCTTCCCAGGCCCGGTTGTTGGGTGCGCTCCCACCCTGGCGCGCGCGAAGTTGGAAGTTGGGTTAATTGCCCGGGCGCGCACCTTCGCCAGGGTGGGCACCTTGGTGCGCAAACCTTGGCTGGGCTGCGCACCAGGGCGGGCTCAAGATGGCACCAGCATTCCCTTTTTCTCACTATCTTTCAAAACGGAAATTTTAAAATCTCGTTTTTTTTTTGCCTTTTATGGAAATTAGTGAAGGCATCGCATCAAAGGTGCGCACCTCGCTGCCCACCTTGGTGTGCTCCGAGGTGCCCACCACGGTGCGCAACGCCGGTGCGAACCCGGGAGCGCCCCGATGTGTGCTCCAAGGTGCGGCGTGCACGAAGTCGGACCCCGGTTTGCCCCGGGTGCGCACCTCGCGTGCACCTTGGTGCGCACACCTTGGCTGGGTTGCGCGGCCTGGTGGGCACCATGGTGCGCACCAAGGAGCGCTCCGAAGTGTGCTCCAAGGTGCGGCGTGCACGAAGTCGGAGCCCGGTTTGCCCCGGGTGCGCACCTTCGCCGCGGTGGGCACCATGGCGTGCACGAAGTCGGAGCCCGGTTTGCCCCGGGTGCGCACCTCGCGTGCACCTTCGCCGGGGTGGGCACCTCGGCTGGGTTGCGCGCCCTGGTGCGCACCAAGGAGCGCTCTGAAGTGTGCTCCAAGGTGCGGCGTGCACGAAGTCGGAGCCCGGTTTGCCCCGGGTGTGCACCTCGCGTGCACCTTCGCTGCGGTGGGCACCTTGGCTGGGTTGCGCGCCTTGGTGGGCACCATGCAGTGCACGAAGTCGGAGCCCGGTTTGCCCCGGGCGCGCACCTCCGCCAGGGTGGGCACCTTGGTGCGCACAACTTGCCTGGGCTGCGCACCAGGAAGGGCTCAAGATGGCACCCGCGTTCCGTTTTTTTCACTATCTTTCAGAACGGAAATTTTAAAATATCATTTTTTTTTGCCTTTTCTGGAAATTAGTGAAGGCAGCGCATCAAAGGTGCGCAACGCTGGTGCGAACCTGGGAGCGCTCCGATGTGTGCTCCAAGGTGCGGCGTGCACGAAGTCGGACCCCGGTTTGCCCCGGGTGCGCACCTCGCGTGCACCTTGGTGCGCACACCTTGGCTGGGTTGCGCGCCCTGGTGGGCACCATGGTGCGCACCAAGGAGCGCTCCGAAGTGTGCTCCAAGGTGCGGCGTGCACGAAGTCGGAGCCCGGTTTGCCCCGGGTGCGCACCTCGCGTGCACCTTCGCCGCGGTGGGCACCATGGCGTGCACGAAGTCGGAGCCCGGTTTGCCCCGGGTGCGCACCTCGCGTGCACCTTCGCCGGGGTGGGCACCTTAGTGTGCAGACCTTGGCTGGGTTGCGCGCCCTGGTGGGCACCATGGTGCGCACCAAGGAGCGCTCCGAAGTGTGCTCCAAGGTGCGGCCTGCACGAAGTCGGAGCCCGGTTTGCCCCGGGTGTGCACCTCGGGTGGGCACCTTGGTGCGCATGCCTTGCCTGGGCTGCGCACCAGGGCGGGCTCAAGATGGCACCCGCGTTCCTTTTTTTTCACTATCTTTCAAAACGGAAATTTTAAAATCTCATTTTTTTTTGCCTTTTTCTGGAAATTAGTGAAGGCAGCGCATCAAAGGTGCGCACCTCGCTGCCCACCACGGTGCGCAACGCCGGTGGGCACCCGGGAGTGCTTCGAAGTGTGCTCCAAGGTGCTGCGTGCACGTTGTCGGAGCCCGGTTTGCCCCGGGTGCGCACCTCGCGTGCACCTTCGTCGGGGTGGGCACCTTGGCTGGGTTTGCCCCGGCTGCGCTCCGAAGCGGGGTTATTGGAGCGCCGCCTCTTTTTTTGTCGGAGCGTTTGGTGGGGTTTCTCGCATTGGCTCTTCCGAGGCCCGGTTGCCACCCTGGCGCGCACGAAGTCGGAAGTAGGGTTAATTGCCCGGGTGCGCACCTTTGCCAGGGTGGGCACCTTACCTGGGCTGCGCACCAGGGCGGGCTCAAGATGGCACGCGCGTTCCGTTTTTTTCACTATCTTTCAAAACGGAAATTTTAAAATCTCCTTTTTTTTTTGCCTTTTCTGGAAATTAGTGAAGGCAGCGCATCAAAGGTGCGCACCTCGCTGCCCACCTTGGTGTGCTCTGAGGTGCGCACCCGGGAGCGCTACGAAGTGTGCTCCAAGGTGCGGCGTGCACGTTGTCGGAGCCCGGTTTGCCCCGGGTGCGCACCTCGCCTGCACCTTGGCCGGGGTGGGCACCTTGGCTGGGTTTGCCCAGGGTGCGCTCCGAAGCGGGGTTACTGGAGCGCCCCCTCTTTTTTTGTCAGAGCGTTTGGTGGGGTTTCTCGCATTGGCTCTTCCCAGGCCCGGTTGTTGGGTGCGCTCCCACCCTGGCGCGCGCGAAGTTGGAAGTTGGGTTAATTGCCCGGGCGCGCACCTTCGCCAGGGTGGGCACCTTGGTGCGCACACCTTGGCTGGGCTGCGCACCAGGGCGGGCTCAAGATGGCACCAGCATTCCCTTTTTCTCACTATCTTTCAAAACGGAAATTTTAAAATCTCGTTTTTTTTTTGCCTTTTATGGAAATTAGTGAAGGCATCGCATCAAAGGTGCGCACCTCGCTGCCCACCTTGGTGTGCTCCGAGGTGCCCACCACGGTGCGCAACGCCGGTGCGAACCCGGGAGCGCCCCGATGTGTGCTCCAAGGTGCGGCGTGCACGAAGTCGGACCCCGGTTTGCCCCGGGTGCGCACCTCGCGTGCACCTTGGTGCGCACACCTTGGCTGGGTTGCGCGGCCTGGTGGGCACCATGGTGCGCACCAAGGAGCGCTCCGAAGTGTGCTCCAAGGTGCGGCGTGCACGAAGTCGGAGCCCGGTTTGCCCCGGGTACGCACCTCGCGTGCACCTTCGCCGGGGTGGGCACCTCGGCTGGGTTGCGCGCCCTGGTGCGCACCAAGGAGCGCTCCGAAGTGTGCTCCAAGGTGCGGCGTGCACGAAGTCGGAGCCCGGTTTGCCCCGGGTGCGCACCTTCGCCGCGGTGCGCACCATGGCGTGCACGAAGTCGGAGCCCGGTTTGCCCCGGGTGCGCACCTCGCGTGCACCTTCGGCGGGGTTGCGCGCCCTGGTGGGCACCATGGTGCGCACCAAGGAGCGCTCCGAAGTGTGCTCCAAGGTGCGGCGTGCACGAAGTCGGAGCCCGGTTTGCCCCGGGTGCGCACCTCGCGTGCACCTTCGGCGGGGTTGCGCGCCCTGGTGGGCACCATGGTGCGCACCAAGGAGCGCTCCGAAGTGTGCTCCAAGGTGCGGCGTGCACGAAGTCGGAGCCCGGTTTGCCCCGGGTGCGCACCTCGCGTGCACCTTCGCCGCGGTGGGCACCATGGCGTGCACGAAGTCGGAGCCCGGTTTGCCCCGGGTGCGCACCTCGCGTGCACCTTCGCCGGGGTGGGCACCTCGGCTGGGTTGCGCGCCCTGGTGCGCACCAAGGAGCGCTCCGAAGTGTGCTCCAAGGTGCGGCGTGCACGAAGTCGGAGCCCGGTTTGCCCCGGGTGCGCACCTCGCGTGCACCTTCGCCAGGGTGGGCACCTCGGTGCGCACACCTTCTCAATGTTTTCTTGCCTTTTCTGGAAATTGGTGAAGGCAGCGCATCAAAGGTGCGCACCTCGGTGTGCTCCGAGGTGCGAACCCGAGAGCGCTCCGAGGTGCCCACGAAGTCGAAAGTCGGGTTAATTGCATTGTTTTCCCCGGGTGCGCTCCGAGGTGCGCAACATCGGCGCGCACCAAGGAGGGCTCCGAAGTGTGCTCCAAGGTGCGCACGATGGCGTGCACCTCTGGTGCGCACGATTCGGAGCTCGGTTTGACCGGGGTGCGCACACCTTGGCTGGGTTGCGCACCTTTTGTGCGCTCCAAGGTGCGCACGAAGTCGGAGCTCGGTTTGCCCCGGGTGCGCACCTTCGCCAGGGTGCGCACCTTGATGCGCACGCCTTGGCTGGGCTGCGCACCTTGGTGGGCGCCATGGTGCGCACCTTTCGTGCGCTCCAAGGTGCGCACGAAGTCGGAGCTTGGTTTGCCCCGGGTGCGCACCTTGGTGGGCGCCATGGTGCACTCCGAGGTGCCCAAGATTGGTGCGCACCAAGGAGCGCTCCGAAGTGCGCTCCAAGGTGCGCGCGAAGTCGAAAGTTGGGTTAATTGTCCGGTTTGCCTCGGGTGCGCACCTTGCGTGCACCTTCGCCAGGGTGGGCGCCTTGGTGCGCACACCTTGGCTGGGCTGCGCACACCTTGGCACCCGCGTTTCCTTCATTTTAAATTTTTTTTTTTTACAATCTCTCAAGTGGGAAATTCTATAATCTCAACTTTTTTTGCCTTTTCAGGAAACTTTTGAATGGAGCGCATCATTGGTGCGCTCCGAAGTGTGCTCCAAAGCTCTCTCCAGCTGCGTGCACCTGCCCCGGCCGCGCACCCGGCCCCGCCCAGCTTCGCTCACCTGTCCCGGGCGTCTGGTGCGGAACCTTAGAGTAAGAAACATCACCGTGCACCTTGGCCAACGTGCGCGACTCGACCGAGCGCGCACTGGCCGAGGTGCACACCGATTTCACCTGGGTGCGCGCGCAGCACCTCGGGCGCACCGGGGTGCGCGCACAACGCCCGGGTTGCACCGTGGCCTGTGTGCTCGGGGCGCCTCGGGTGCGCGCTCGGTGTCGCCCCCCGCGCGCGCGGTAGTGCGGGCAGCGCACCCCGGCCCGGCCCGGCCCCGACGAGAACGCAAACGGGCAAAAGGTTTATTCAAATAGCATTGCGACGCCCGGCGAAAAACTAAAAAAGGGTGCAACACCGGGACTTCCCGGGAGGTCACCCATCCCAGTACTACTCCGGCCCAAGCGCGCTTAACTGCGGAGTTCTGATGGGATCCGGTGCACTAACGCTGGTATGATCGCACCCGTTATGAGCTTGTCGCAGTGTGTACTTAGCAAACCGCGACCCACGTGCGAATCCACCCCGGCCACCCACCCCCGTCGAGGTGCACACCCTCCCTCGCGAAGTGCGCCCCGTTCGCCAAGTGTGAGCCCTGCCCGGGTGCGCGCACCTTGCTAGGGCGTCGGGTGTGCACCCGGCCCGGCCTACGTGCGTGCACCTGGAGGGGGCGTCGTGTGCGTGCAGTGTCCCGTCTGCAACGCGGTGCCCACACACCACCTCGGGCGCAACGACCTGCGCTCACATGTGGGCCGAGTGCACCTTGGTGCATGTTCGGGGCGCCTCGGGTGCACGCTCGATCTTGCCCCGGTGCACCAAGGCGCTCGGTTTGCCCCGGGTGCGCACTTGGTGCAAGGTGGGCACCCAAAATAGGGATCAAGCACCAAAACACAAGTTTCGGGATGCAAAATGGGACCCAAGGACCACAAATGCGTTCCAAGACCCATGATGGGTCCACGAGAACAAAAATGTGTTCCGAGACTTAATAAACAAATATTGGGTTTTAGGAGAAGAAACATGCTCTGATGCCCAAAACGAGAATCGACCCCGAAAAGGCCACAGGCCAAAAGTGGGATGCGAGACAAAAAAAAATGGGACCCGAGGACCAAAATTGGGTTCCCAGGTCGAAGACAGGGCAACCGGACAAGAAACGACCTCTAAGGCTCGAAATGAGTCCCGACGACTAAAACTTGACAAGAAGCACCCATCAGGCACCCAACTCGACACCCATGGGATGCCGACCCACCCGGGCTTCCACCTAGCACACCTTGGCACCCACCCACCCTCGCACCCAACCTCGCACCCAACTTAGCACCTTTGAACCCACATTGGCACTCACCCTGACCCTGGCACCTTGGAACCCACATTGGCACTCACCTTGACCCTGGCACCCACCTTTGCACTCACCTTGGGACCCACCCTGGCTCCCACCTCGGCACCCACCCAGACACCCACCTTGGTTCCTTGGCACCCACCTTGGATCCTTGGCACCCACCCCGACACCCACCTTGGCACGCAACTTGGCTACTTGCCACCCACCTTGGCTCCTTGACGCCCACCCCGACAACCACCCCGTGACCTACCCTGGCTAGGGTTGGTGCACACCCACCCTGGTGCCCACCTTGGCACCCACCCTATGACCCACCTTGGCACGCACCTTAGTACCCACCCCGTTACCCACCCTAGGACCCACCCCGTGACCCACCTTGGCCAGGGTGGGTGCCTTGGTGCGCACAACTTGCCTGGGCTGCACACCAGGGCGGGCTCAAGATGGCACCCGCGTTCCGTTTTTTTCACTATCTTTCAAAACGGAAATTTTAAAATCTCATTTTTTTCTTTTTTTTGCCTTTTCTGGAAATTAGTGAAGGCAGCGCATCAAAGGTGCGCAATGCTGGTGCGAACCCGGGAGCGCTCCGATGTGTGCTCCAAGGTGCGGCGTGCACGAAGTCCGAGCCCGGTTTGCCCCGGGTGCGCACCTCGCGTGCACCTTCGCCGGGGTGAGCACCTTGGCTGGGTTGCGCGCCCTGGTGCGTACCAAGGAGCGCTCTGAAGTGTGCTCCAAGGTGCGGCGTGCACGAAGTCGGAGCCCGGTTTGCCCCGGGTGTGCACCTCGGGTGCGCACCTCGCGTGCACCTTCGCTGCGGTGGGCACCTTGGCTGGGTTGCGCGCCTTGGTGGGCACCATGCAGTGCACGAAGTCGGAGCCCGGTTTGCCCCGGGCGCGCACCTCCGCCAGGGTGGGCACCTTGGTGCGCACAACTTGCCTGGGCTGCGCATCAGGAAGGGCTCAAGATGGCACCCGCGTTCCGTTTTTTTCACTATCTTTCAGAACGGAAATTTTAAAATATCGTTTTTTTTTGCCTTTTCTGGAAATTAGTGAAGGCAGCGCATCAAAGGTGCGCAACGCTGGTGCGAACCTGGGAGCGCTCCGATGTGTGCTCCAAGGTGCGGCGTGCACGAAGTCGGAGCCCGGTTTGCCTCGGGTGCGCCCTGGTGGGCACCATGGTGCGCACCAAGGAGCGCTCCGAAGTGTGCTCCAAGGTGCGGCCTGCACGAAGTCGGAGCCCGGTTTGCCCCGGGTGTGCACCTCGGGTGGGCACCTTGGTGCGCATGCCTTGCCTGGGCTGCGCACCAGGGCGGGCTCAAGATGGCACCCGCGTTCCTTTTTTTTCACTATCTTTCAAAACGGAAATTTTAAAATCTCATTTTTTTTTGCCTTTTTCTGGAAATTAGTGAAGGCAGCGCATCAAAGGTGCGCACCTCGCTGCCCACCACGGTGCGCAACGCCGGTGGGCACCCGGGAGTGCTTCGAAGTGTGCTCCAAGGTGCTGCGTGCACGTTGTCGGAGCCCGGTTTGCCCCGGGTGCGCACCTCGCGTGCACCTTCGTCGGGGTGGGCACCTTGGCTTGGTTTGCCCCGGCTGCGCTCCGAAGCGGGGTTATTGGAGCGCCGCCTCTTTTTTTGTCGGAGCGTTTGGTGGGGTTTCTCGCATTGGCTCTTCCGAGGCCCGGTTGCCACCCTGGCGCGCACGAAGTCGGAAGTAGGGTTAATTGCCCGGGTGCGCACCTTTGCCAGGGTGGCACCTTACCTGGGCTGCGCACCAGGGCGGGCTCAAGATGGCACGCGCGTTCCGTTTTTTTCACTATCTTTCAAAACGGAAATTTTAAAATCTCCTTTTTTTTTTGCCTTTTCTGGAAATTAGTGAAGGCAGCGCATCAAAGGTGCGCACCTCGCTGCCCACCTTGGTGTGCTCTGAGGTGCGCACCCGGGAGCGCTACGAAGTGTGCTCCAAGGTGCGGCGTGCACGTTGTCGGAGCCCGGTTTGCCCCGGGTGCGCACCTCGCCTGCACCTTGGCCGGGGTGGGCACCTTGGCTGGGTTTGCCCAGGGTGCGCTCCGAAGCGGGGTTACTGGAGCGCCCCCTCTTTTTTTGTCAGAGAGTTTGGTGGGGTTTCTCGCATTGGCTCTTCCCAGGCCCGGTTGTTGGGTGCGCTCCCACCCTGGCGCGCGCGAAGTTGGAAGTTGGGTTAATTGCCCGGGCGCGCACCTTCGCCAGGGTGGGCACCTTGGTGCGCAAACCTTGGCTGGGCTGCGCACCAGGGCGGGCTCAAGATGGCACCAGCATTCCCTTTTTCTCACTATCTTTCAAAACGGAAATTTTAAAATCTCGTTTTTTTTTTGCCTTTTATGGAAATTAGTGAAGGCATCGCATCAAAGGTGCGCACCTCGCTGCCCACCTTGGTGTGCTCCGAGGTGCCCACCACGGTGCGCAACGCCGGTGCGAACCCGGGAGCGCCCCGATGTGTGCTCCAAGGTGCGGCGTGCACGAAGTCGGACCCCGGTTTGCCCCGGGTGCGCACCTCGCGTGCACCTTGGTGCGCACACCTTGGCTGGGTTGCGCGGCCTGGTGGGCACCATGGTGCGCACCAAGGAGCGCTCCGAAGTGTGCTCCAAGGTGCGGCGTGCACGAAGTCGGAGCCCGGTTTGCCCCGGGTGCGCACCTTCGCCGCGGTGGGCACCATGGCGTGCACGAAGTCGGAGCCCGGTTTGCCCCGGGTGCGCACCTCGCGTGCACCTTCGCCGGGGTGGGCACCTCGGCTGGGTTGCGCGCCCTGGTGCGCACCAAGGAGCGCTCTGAAGTGTGCTCCAAGGTGCGGCGTGCACGAAGTCGGAGCTCGGTTTGCCCCGGGTGTGCACCTCGCGTGCGCACCTCGCGTGCACCTTCGCTGCGGTGGGCACCTTGGCTGGGTTGCGCGCCTTGGTGGGCACCATGCAGTGCACGAAGTCGGAGCCCGGATTGCCCCGGGCGCGCACCTCCGCCAGGGTGGGCACCTTGGTGCGCACAACTTGCCTGGGGTGCGCACCAGGAAGGGCTCAAGATGGCACCCGCGTTCCGTTTTTTTCACTATCTTTCAGAACGGAAATTTTAAAATCTCGTTTTTTTTTGCCTTTTCTGGAAATTAGTGAAGGCAGCGCATCAAAGGTGCGCAACGCTGGTGCGAACCTGGGAGCGCTCCGATGTGTGCTCCAAGGTGCGGCGTGCACGAAGTCGGACCCCGGTTTGCCCCGGGTGCGCACCTCGCGTGCACCTTGGTGCGCACACCTTGGCTGGGTTGCGCGCCCTGGTGGGCACCATGGTGCGCACCAAGGAGCGCTCCGAAGTGTGCTCCAAGGTGCGGCGTGCACGAAGTCGGAGCCCGGTTTGCCCCGGGTGCGCACCTCGCGTGCACCTTCGCCGCGGTGGGCACCATGGCGTGCACGAAGTCGGAGCCCGGTTTGCCCCGGGTGCGCACCTCGCGTGCACCTTCGCCGGGGTGGGCACCTTGGTGTGCAGACCTTGGCTGGGTTGCGCGCCCTGGTGGGCACCATGGTGCGCACCAAGGAGCGCTCCGAAGTGTGCTCCAAGGTGCGGCCTGCACGAAGTCGGAGCCCGGTTTGCCCCGGGTGTGCACCTCGGGTGGGCACCTTGGTGCGCATGCCTTGCCTGGGCTGCGCACCAGGGCGGGCTCAAGATGGCACCCGCGTTCCTTTTTTTTCACTATCTTTCAAAATGGAAATTTTAAAATCTCATTTTTTTTTGCCTTTTTCTGGAAATTAGTGAAGGCAGCGCATCAAAGGTGCGCACCTCGCTGCCCACCACGGTGCGCAACGCCGGTGGGCACCCGGGAGTGCTTCGAAGTGTGCTCCAAGGTGCTGCGTGCACGTTGTCGGAGCCCGGTTTGCCCCGGGTGCGCACCTCGCGTGCACCTTCGTCGGGGTGGGCACCTTGGCTGGGTTTGCCCCGGCTGCGCTCCGAAGCGGGGTTATTGGAGCGCCGCCTCTTTTTTTGTCGGAGCGTTTGGTGGGGTTTCTCGCATTGGCTCTTCCGAGGCCCGGTTGCCACCCTGGCGCGCACGAAGTCGGAAGTAGGGTTAATTGCCCGGGTGCGCACCTTTGCCAGGGTGGGCACCTTACCTGGGCTGCGCACCAGGGCGGGCTCAAGATGGCACGCGCGTTCCGTTTTTTTCACTATCTTTCAAAACGGAAATTTTAAAATCTCCTTTTTTTTTTGCCTTTTCTGGAAATTAGTGAAGGCAGCGCATCAAAGGTGCGCACCTCGCTGCCCACCTTGGTGTGCTCTGAGGTGCGCACCCGGGAGCGCTACGAAGTGTGCTCCAAGGTGCGGCGTGCACGTTGTCGGAGCCCGGTTTGCCCCGGGTGCGCACCTCGCCTGCACCTTGGCCGGGGTGGGCACCTTGGCTGGGTTTGCCCAGGGTGCGCTCCGAAGCGGGGTTACTGGAGCGCCCCCTCTTTTTTTGTCAGAGCGTTTGGTGGGGTTTCTCGCATTGGCTCTTCCCAGGCCCGGTTGTTGGGTGCGCTCCCACCCTGGCGCGCGCGAAGTTGGAAGTTGGGTTAATTGCCCGGGCGCGCACCTTCGCCAGGGTGGGCACCTTGGTGCGCACACCTTGGCTGGGCTGCGCACCAGGGCGGGCTCAAGATGGCACCAGCATTCCCTTTTTCTCACTATCTTTCAAAACGGAAATTTTAAAATCTCGTTTTTTTTTTGCCTTTTATGGAAATTAGTGAAGGCATCGCATCAAAGGTGCGCACCTCGCTGCCCACCTTGGTGTGCTCCGAGGTGCCCACCACGGTGCGCAACGCCGGTGCGAACCCGGGAGCGCCCCGATGTGTGCTCCAAGGTGCGGCGTGCACGAAGTCGGACCCCGGTTTGCCCCGGGTGCGCACCTCGCGTGCACCTTGGTGCGCACACCTTGGCTGGGTTGCGCGGCCTGGTGGGCACCATGGTGCGCACCAAGGAGCGCTCCGAAGTGTGCTCCAAGGTGCGGCGTGCACGAAGTCGGAGCCCGGTTTGCCCCGGGTACGCACCTCGCGTGCACCTTCGCCGGGGTGGGCACCTCGGCTGGGTTGCGCGCCCTGGTGCGCACCAAGGAGCGCTCCGAAGTGTGCTCCAAGGTGCGGCGTGCACGAAGTCGGAGCCCGGTTTGCCCCGGGTGCGCACCTTCGCCGCGGTGCGCACCATGGCGTGCACGAAGTCGGAGCCCGGTTTGCCCCGGGTGCGCACCTCGCGTGCACCTTCGGCGGGGTTGCGCGCCCTGGTGGGCACCATGGTGCGCACCAAGGAGCGCTCCGAAGTGTGCTCCAAGGTGCGGCGTGCACGAAGTCGGAGCCCGGTTTGCCCCGGGTGCGCACCTCGCGTGCACCTTCGGCGGGGTTGCGCGCCCTGGTGGGCACCATGGTGCGCACCAAGGAGCGCTCCGAAGTGTGCTCCAAGGTGCGGCGTGCACGAAGTCGGAGCCCGGTTTGCCCCGGGTGCGCACCTCGCGTGCACCTTCGCCGCGGTGGGCACCATGGCGTGCACGAAGTCGGAGCCCGGTTTGCCCCGGGTGCGCACCTCGCGTGCACCTTCGCCGGGGTGGGCACCTCGGCTGGGTTGCGCGCCCTGGTGCGCACCAAGGAGCGCTCCGAAGTGTGCTCCAAGGTGCGGCGTGCACGAAGTCGGAGCCCGGTTTGCCCCGGGTGCGCACCTCGCGTGCACCTTCGCCAGGGTGGGCACCTCGGTGCGCACACCTTCTCAATGTTTTCTTGCCTTTTCTGGAAATTGGTGAAGGCAGCGCATCAAAGGTGCGCACCTCGGTGTGCTCCGAGGTGCGAACCCGAGAGCGCTCCGAGGTGCCCACGAAGTCGAAAGTCGGGTTAATTGCATTGTTTTCCCCGGGTGCGCTCCGAGGTGCGCAACATCGGCGCGCACCAAGGAGGGCTCCGAAGTGTGCTCCAAGGTGCGCACGATGGCGTGCACCTCTGGTGCGCACGATTCGGAGCTCGGTTTGACCGGGGTGCGCACACCTTGGCTGGGTTGCGCACCTTTTGTGCGCTCCAAGGTGCGCACGAAGTCGGAGCTCGGTTTGCCCCGGGTGCGCACCTTCGCCAGGGTGCGCACCTTGATGCGCACGCCTTGGCTGGGCTGCGCACCTTGGTGGGCGCCATGGTGCGCACCTTTCGTGCGCTCCAAGGTGCGCACGAAGTCGGAGCTCGGTTTGCCCCGGGTGCGCACCTTGGTGGGCGCCATGGTGCACTCCGAGGTGCCCAAGATTGGTGCGCACCAAGGAGCGCTTCGAAGTGCGCTCCAAGGTGCGCGCGAAGTCGAAAGTTGGGTTAATTGTCCGGTTTGCCTCGGGTGCGCACCTTGCGTGCACCTTCGCCAGGGTGGGCGCCTTGGTGCGCACACCTTGGCTGGGCTGCGCACACCTTGGCACCCGCGTTTCCTTCATTTTAAATTTTTTTTTTTTACAATCTCTCAAGTGGGAAATTCTATAATCTCAACTTTTTTTGCCTTTTCAGGAAACTTTTGAATGGAGCGCATCATTGGTGCGCTCCGAAGTGTGCTCCAAAGCTCTCTCCAGCTGCGTGCACCTGCCCCGGCCGCGCACCCGGCCCCGCCCAGCTTCGCTCACCTGTCCCGGGCGTCTGGTGCGGAACCTTAGAGTAAGAAACATCACCGTGCACCTTGGCCAACGTGCGCGACTCGACCGAGCGCGCACTGGCCGAGGTGCACACCGATTTCACCTGGGTGCGCGCGCAGCACCTCGGGCGCACCGGGGTGCGCGCACAACGCCCGGGTTGCACCGTGGCCTGTGTGCTCGGGGCGCCTCGGGTGCGCGCTCGGTGTCGCCCCCGCGCGCGCGGTAGTGCGGGCAGCGCACCCCGGCCCGGCCCGGCCCCGACGAGAACGCAAACGGGCAAAAGGTTTATTCAAATAGCATTGCGACGCCCGGCGAAAAACTAAAAAAGGGTGCAACACCGGGACTTCCCGGGAGGTCACCCATCCCAGTACTACTCCGGCCCAAGCGCGCTTAACTGCGGAGTTCTGATGGGATCCGGTGCACTAACGCTGGTATGATCGCACCCGTTATGAGCTTGTCGCAGTGTGTACTTAGCAAACCGCGACCCACGTGCGAATCCACCCCGGCCACCCACCCCCGTCGAGGTGCACACCCTCCCTCGCGAAGTGCGCCCCGTTCGCCAAGTGTGAGCCCTGCCCGGGTGCGCGCACCTTGCTAGGGCGTCGGGTGTGCACCCGGCCCGGCCTACGTGCGTGCACCTGGAGGGGGCGTCGTGTGCGTGCAGTGTCCCGTCTGCAACGCGGTGCCCACACACCACCTCGGGCGCAACGACCTGCGCTCACATGTGGGCCGAGTGCACCTTGGTGCATGTTCGGGGCGCCTCGGGTGCACGCTCGATCTTGCCCCGGTGCACCAAGGCGCTCGGTTTGCCCCGGGTGCGCACTTGGTGCAAGGTGGGCACCCAAAATAGGGATCAAGCACCAAAACACAAGTTTCGGGATGCAAAATGGGACCCAAGGACCACAAATGCGTTCCAAGACCCATGATGGGTCCACGAGAACAAAAATGTGTTCCGAGACTTAATAAACAAATATTGGGTTTTAGGAGAAGAAACATGCTCTGATGCCCAAAACGAGAATCGACCCCGAAAAGGCCACAGGCCAAAAGTGGGATGCGAGACAAAAAAAAATGGGACCCGAGGACCAAAATTGGGTTCCCAGGTCGAAGACAGGGCAACCGGACAAGAAACGACCTCTAAGGCTCGAAATGAGTCCCGACGACTAAAACTTGACAAGAAGCACCCATCAGGCACCCAACTCGACACCCATGGGATGCCGACCCACCCGGGCTTCCACCTAGCACACCTTGGCACCCACCCACCCTCGCACCCAACCTCGCACCCAACTTAGCACCTTTGAACCCACATTGGCACTCACCCTGACCCTGGCACCTTGGAACCCACATTGGCACTCACCTTGACCCTGGCACCCACCTTTGCACTCACCTTGGGACCCACCCTGGCTCCCACCTCGGCACCCACCCAGACACCCACCTTGGTTCCTTGGCACCCACCTTGGATCCTTGGCACCCACCCCGACACCCACCTTGGCACGCAACTTGGCTACTTGCCACCCACCTTGGCTCCTTGACGCCCACCCCGACAACCACCCCGTGACCTACCCTGGCTAGGGTTGGTGCACACCCACCCTGGTGCCCACCTTGGCACCCACCCTATGACCCACCTTGGCACGCACCTTAGTACCCACCCCGTTACCCACCCTAGGACCCACCCCGTGACCCACCTTGGCCAGGGTGGGTGCACCCACCCTGGTGCCCACCTTGGCACCCACCCATCCTAGCACCCAGCCTGTGACCGGGCTTGGAACCCAACCTTGCACCCGCACCCGTCTTGGCCAGTGTGGGTGCGCACCCATCCTGGCACCCACGTTGTGACACACCCTTTAACCCACGCACCCTAGCACCCACGTTGGCACCCACCTTGGAACCCAACCTAGCAACTTGGCACCCACCCCGTGACCCACCTTGGCATCCACCATAGCAGTCGCCGACTTGGCACCCACCTCGGCACCCACCTTGACACTTGTGGACCCACCTTGCCACTCACCCTAGCATCGACCCATCCTAGCACCCACCCTGGCACCTTTGCACCCTAGCACTCACCCATCCTAGCACCTAACCTGTGACCCACCTTGACACTCACCCTCGCACCCACCTTGGAACCCAACCTAGCACCCACCCACCCTGACACCAACCCTAGCACCTACCCACCCTTGCACCCACCCTGTGACCCATCTTGGCACCCACCCATCCTACCACTCAACCTATCACCCACCTTCTCACCCACCTTGGCATCCACCTTAGCACCCACCCACACTGGCACCTTGGCACCCACCTCGGGCAAGGTGGGTGCACACCCACCCTGGCACCCAATTTAGAACCCACCGAGCATGTTACCCACCTTGGCACCCACATTGCAGCCCACCCTAGTACCCACCCTATGACCCACATTGGCATCCACACCCTAGCACCCAGGCACCTCGACACCCGCCTTGACACCCACCCTAGCACTGAACCTGTGACCCACCTTGGAACTCACCCTAGAACCCACCCACCCTGTGAACCACCTTGGCATCCACCTTAGCACCCACCCACCTTGGCACCCACTCTAGCACTCACCCATCCTAACACCCAACTTGTTACCCACCTTGGCACCCGCCCTCGCGTCCACCTTGAAACCCACCCTAGCACCCACCCACGCAGGAGCCCACCTTGGCACCCAACCTAACACCCACGCATCCTGGCACCCAACTTGTGACCCACCTTGGAACCCACCCTAGTACCCACCTTTGAACCCACTATATCACCAACCCACCTTGGCACCCACCCTATGACCCTCTTTGGAATCCACCCTAGCACGCACCCACCCTGGCACCCACCATGGAGCGCACCCTAGCACCCACCCACCTCGGCACGCACCTCAACACCCACCTTGGTGTGCGCACTGCGCCAACCTCTCAAAGACCCTATGTGGTGCGCTCCAAAGTGTACACCTTTGGTGCGCTCCAAGGTGCGCACCTTTGGTGCACACCGAGGTGCACACCAAAGTGTGCACCGAGGTGAGCACCAAAGTGCACTCCAGGGTGCACACCAAGGCGTGCACCTTTGGTGCGGTCAATGCAAACGAATTCGGAAGTTGGGGTCGATGTCCTAATCGCTGCTGCAGACTACACGTATGAGAATCGGACAAATAGCTTTATATAGGGGAGGTGTTGCGTTTGATGGGTCGACTCCCCTGGTTGTGTGCACTGCACCAACTTCAAAGACCCTGTCTTGTTTAAGAAGTCAAAAGTTGGGGTGGATGTCCTAATCATTGCTGCAGTCTACGCATGTATGAGAATCAGACAAATAGCTTATATAGGGGAGGTGTTGCATTCGGTGGGTTGACTCCCCTGGTTGTGCGCACTGCGCCAACCTCAAAGACCCCGCATAGCAGAAGAAGTCGGAAGTCGGATTTTGGTGAGCACCAAGGCGTGCACCTTTGGTGCGGTCAACGCAGACGAATTCAGAAGTTGGGGTGGATGTCCTAATCGTTGTTGCAGGCTACACATGTATGAGAATCAGACAAATAGCTTATATAGGGGAGGTGTTGGGTTTGATGGGTCAACTCCCTTGGTTGTGCGCATTACGCCAACCTCAAAGACCTTGTTTTCGTTAAGAAGTCAAAAGTTGGGGTCAATGTCCTAATGGCTCCTGCAGGCTACACATGTATGAGAATCGGACAAATAGCTTATATAGGGGAGGTGTTGGGTTTGATGGGTCGACTCCCCTGGTTGTGCGCATTACGTCAACCTCAAAGACCTTGTTTTCGTTAAGAAGTCAAAAGTTGGGGTCGATGTCCTAATTGCTCCTGTAGACTACACATGTATGAGAATCAGACAAATAGCTTATATAGGGGAGGTGTTGGGTTTGATGGGTTGACTCCCCTAGTTGTTCGCATTACACCAACCTCAAAGACCTTGTTTTCGTTTAGAAGCCGAAAGTTGGGGTCGATGTCCTAATTGCTCCTGCAGGCTACGCATGTATGAGAATCAGACAAATAGCTTATATAGGGGAGGTGTTGGGTTTGATGGGTCGACTCCCCTGGTTGTGCGCATTGCGCCAACCTCAAAGACCCTGCATTGCGGATGAAGTCGAAAGTCAGAGTTTGGTGTGCTACAAGGTGTGGTCGAAGGTGCTCACCTAGGTGTGCACCTTTGGAGCACAGGAAAAGTGCCCTCCAAAAGTGCGCACCTTTGGAGTGCACAAAAGTGCCCTCCAAAAGTGCGCACCTTTGGAGCGCAGAAAAGTGCCCTCCAAAAAGTGCCCTCCAAAAGTGCGCACCTTTGGAGCGCAGAAAAGTGCCCTCCAAAAAGTGCCCTCCAAAAGTGCGCACCTTTGGAGCGCAGAAAAGTGCCCTCCAAAAAGTGCCCTCCAAAAGTGCGCACCTTTGGAGCGCAGAAAAGTGCCCTCCAAAAGTGCGCACCTTTGGAGCGCAGAAAAGTGCCCTCCAAAAAGTGCCCTCCAAAAGTGCGCACCTTTGGAGCGCAGAAAAGTGCCCTCCAAAAAGTGCCCTCCAAAAGTGCGCACCTTTGGAGCGCAGAAAAGTGCCCTCCAAAAAGTGCCCTCCAAAAGTGCGCACCTTTGGAGCGCAGAAAAGTGCCCTCCAAAAAGTGCCCTCCAAAAGTGCGCACCTTTGGAGCGCAGAAAAGTGCCCTCCAAAAAGTGCCCTCCAAAAGTGCGCACCTTTGGAGCGCAGAAAAGTGCCCTCCAAAAGTGCGCACCTTTGGAGCGCACAAAAGTGCCCTCCAAAAGTGCGCACTTTTGGTGCGCACCAAGGCGCTGGTTCGGTCGTTGCAGGCGAGTTCGGAAGTTGGGGTCGATGTCCTGAGCGGAGGTGCAAACTACACAGGTGTCGGAATCGGACAAATAGCTTATATAGGGGAGGTGTATGCTTCGATGGGTCGACTCCCCAGGTTGAGCGCACCGCGCCAACCTCAAAGACCCTACGGTATGGATGAAGTCGGAAGTTGGGTCCGATGACCAATTCGATTAGTAGGTATGCTCATGAGGTCGGAATTTGGGTCCGATGACCTGCCATGTGCAGGAAGGCGAATGTTGACACTGTGCGTTGCAAGGTGCACACCAAGGCGCTGGTGCGGTCTTTTTAGTCGAGTTCGGAAGTTGGGGTCGATGTCCTGATCGGAGGTGCAAGCTACACAGGTGTGGGAATCGGACAAATAGCTTATATAGGGGAGGTGTATGCTTCGTTGGGTCGACTCCCCGGGTTGAGCGCACCGCGCCAACCTCAAAGACCCTACGGTATGGATGAAGTCGGAAGTTGGGTCCGATGACCGATTCGATATGTAGGCATACTCGCGAGGTCGGAATTTGGGTCCGATGACCTGCCACGTGCAGGAAGGCGAATGTTGGCACTGTGCGTTGCAAGGTGCGCACCAAGGCGCTGGTTCGGTCGTTGGAGGCGAGTTCGGAAGTTGGGGTCGATGTCTTGATCGGAGGTGCAAACTACACAGGTGTGGGAATCGGACAAATAGCTTATATAGGGGAGGTGTATGCTTCGTTGGGTCGACTCCCCGGGTTGAGCGCACCGCGCCAACCTCAAAGACCCTACGGTATGGATGAAGTCGGAAGTTGGGTCCGATGACCGATTCGATATGTAGGCATACTCGCGAGGTCGGAATTTGGGTCCGATGACCTGCCATGTGCAGGAAGGCGAATGTTGGGACTGTGCGTCGCAAGGTGCGCACCAAGGCGCTGGTGCCGTCGTTGCAGTCGAGTTCGGAAGTTGGGGTCGATGTCCTGGTCAGAGGTGCAAACTACACAGGTGTGGGAATCGGACAAATAGCTTATATAGGGGAGGTGTATGCTTCGATGGGTCGACTCCCTGGGTTGAGCGCACCGCGCCAACCTCAAAGACCCTACAGTATGGATGAAGTCGGAAGTTGGGTCCGATGACCGATTCGATACGTAGGCATATTGGCGAGGTCTGAATTTGTGTCCGATGACCTGCCATGCGCAGGAAGGCGGAATTTGGGTCCGATGACCGAGTTGATGGCGTGCCATGCGCAGAAAGGCGGAATTTGGGTCCGATGACCGAGTTGATGTTGATGGCCCGCCATGCACAGGAAGGCGGAATTTGGGTCCGATGACCGATTTGAAGGCGTGCCATACGCAAAAAGGCGGAGTTTGGGTCCGATGACCGAGTTGATATTGATGGCCCGCCATGCGCAGGAAGGCGGAATTTGGGTCCGATGACCTGACATACGCATGGAGTCCGACTCGGGGGCCGATGTTCGATTCGATGACTTGCATTGTGGGTAAAGTCGGAAGTTGTGGTCTTTGACCCGATTCGATGACCAGACTTCGGCTGCTTGAGAATCGGACAAATAACTTATATAGGGGAGGTAGTGTTCTCGAGCATCCTCCCCCCGTGCCCGTTTATGTCGATTGATGCTGGTGCTCGACTGGTTGGAGCGCTCGGATGCAAAAATCTTGCACCAGGATTTATCGATTGTGATGGACACGGCAAGTCTCCTGATTGCTATGCAGGAGCTCATCGTGAATCTCTATGCGGCCTTGGTATGGACTCGACCTGCGGAATGGTTCGGCAATGGTAGTCGCTCCAACACGTCCTTGCAATGGCCACAGAGGTGATTCGACTAGAGCTCCAGTCTAGCTTTTGGGTTGCTTGGCGGACTGGTATAGCCGCGATCGAGTTCCGGCCATGAACGTTTTAGATAGCTCTTGGGCTTTCTGGGACGGAAGTCGGAAGTTTGGGCTGTTGTCCGATTTGATGACCATTCTTCGGATGTGTGAGAATCGGACAAATAACTTATATAGGGGACTGTGTTGTCTCACGCAGCCCCCTCCGTGCCCCTCTATCTCGACCGATGTTGGTGCTTGAAAGGGTTGGGATCGCTCGGATTTATAAACGTGCACCACCATTTGTCGAGTGTGAGGGACGCGGCAGGTCTCCTAAATGCTATGCGGGCGCTCTCTGAGAATCTCTATCCGGCCTCGACACAGACTAGTCTTGCTGAATGGTTTGGCACTGGTAGTCGATCCAACACGTCGTTGTTGTGGCCGCCTAGGCGATTCGATTCGAGCCCCCGTCTAGCTTTTGGGTTGCTTGGCGGATTTTGCCCTATCCGCAAGTGAGCTCGGTCCCTAAACGTTCGAGAAACCCGATTGCTATGCGCCGACTCTCTTTCTTGCGAGCCTCCATCTAGCTTTTGGGTCTCTACGGAACGGAAGTCGGAATCTGGGACCGTTGTTTGATTCGACGAGGCAGACTACGGTTGTGCGAGAATCGGACAAATAACTTATATAGGGGAGGTGTTGACTGGAGCATTCTCCCCCGTGCCCCTCTAACTCGACCAATGCTGGCGCTCGAACGGTGGTAGCGCTCGGATTTTCATTGAGCGCCAGCATTGGTCGATTTAGAGGGGCATGCGAGATTCCCGAATGCTATGCGAGGGCTCTAACGGAAATGTCTATTGGTTTCGGTATGGATGCAATTGCGAGTGGTTCGGCAAAGGTAGTCGTTCCGATGCGTCCATGTCGTGGCCAAATCGATAATTCGATTTGAGCCCTCGTATAGCATTTGGGTCTCTCGATGTGATTCCGCATTCCAGTCCCTTTGGGCACTGCTTGAGCCGCATCCCAGGGGGTTCCCTTCCCAATAATCTGCCTCGCAACCCGATTGCTATGCGGTGAGGCTCCTCGGCCGCCTCGGAACTATCTGTGTATCAGACGCATCGCGGGATAAGGGGTTGGCAACGGTAGTCGCCCCAAGCGCGTCCGATGCTTGGACCATTCCGAGGCGGCCCTGAAGCCTCTTCCGTCTAGCCGTTGGGTCCTTCTCGCCGCATCCCTCGCCTCGCACCCCGATTGCTATGCGGTGAGGCTCCTCGGCCGCCTCGGAACTATCTGTGTATCGGACGCGTCGCGGGATAAGGGGTTGTCACTGGTAGTCGCCCCAAGCGCGTCCGATGCTTGGACCATTCCGAGGCGGCCCTGAAGCCTCTTCCGTCTAGCCGTTGGGTCCTTCTCGCCGCATCCCTCGCCTCGCACCCCGATTGCTATGCGGTGAGGCTCCTCGGCCGCCTCGGAACTATCTGTGTATCGGACGCGTCGCGGGATAAGGGGTTGTCATTGGTAGTCGCCCCAAGCGCGTCCGATGCTTGGACCATTCCGAGGCGGCCCTGAAGCCTCTTCCGTCTAGCCGTTGGGTCCTTCTCGCCGCATCCCTCGCCTCGCACCCCGATTGCTATGCGGTGAGGCTCCTCGGCCGCCTCGGAACTATCTGTGTATCGGACGCGTCGCGGGATAAGGGGTTGTCACTGGTAGTCGCCCCAAGCGCGTCCGATGCTTGGACCATTCCGAGGCGGCCCTGAAGCCTCTTCCGTCTAGCCGTTGGGTCCTTCTCGCCGCATCCCTCGCCTCGCACCCCGATTGCTATGCGGTGAGGCTCCTCGGCCGCCTCGGAACTATCTGTGTATCGGACGCGTCGCGGGATAAGGGGTTGTCACTGGTAGTCGCCCCAAGCGCGTTCGATGCTTGGACCATTCCGAGGCGGCCCTGAAGCCTCTTCCGTCTAGCCGTTGGGTCCTTCTCGCCGCATCCCTCGCCTCGCACCCCGATTGCTATGCGGTGAGGCTCCTCGGCCGCCTTGGAACTATCTGTGTATCGGACGCGTCGCGGGATAAGGGGTTGTCACTGGTAGTCGCCCCAAGCGCGTCCGATGCTTAGACCATTCCGAGGCGGACCCGAAGCCTCTTCCGTCTAGCCGTTGGGTCCTTCTCGCCGCATCCTTCGCCTCGCACCCCGATTGCTATGCGGTGAGGCTCCTCGGCCGCCTCGGAACTATCTGTGTATCGGACGCGTCGCGGGATAAGGGGTTGTCACTGGTAGTCGCCCCAAGCGCGTCCGATGCTTGGACCATTCCGAGGCGGACCCGAAGCCTCTTCCGTCTAGCCGTTGGGTCCTTCTCGCCGCATCCCTCGCCTCGCACCCCGATTGCTATGCGGTGAGGCTCCTCGGCCGCCTTGGAACTATCTGTGTATCGGACGCGTCGCGGGATAAGGGGTTGTCACTGGTAGTCGCCCCAAGCGCGTCCGATGCTTGGACCATTCCGAGGCGGACCCGAAGCCTCTTCCGTCTAGCCGTTGGGTCCTTCTCGCCGCATCCCTCGCCTCGCACCTCGATTGCTATGCGGTGAGGCTCCTCGGCCGCCTTGGAACTATCTGTGTATCGGACGCGTCGCGGGATAAGGGGTTGTCACTGGTAGTCGCCCCAAGCGCGTCCGATGCTTGGACCATTCCGAGGCGGACCCGAAGCCTCTTCCGTCTAGCCGTTGGGTCCTTCTCGCCGCATCCCTCGCCTCGCACCCCGATTGCTATGCGGTGAGGCTCCTCGGCCGCCTTGGAACTATCTGTGTATCGGACGCGTCGCGGGATAAGGGGTTGTCACTGGTAGTCGCCCCAAGCGCGTCCGATGCTTGGACCATTCCGAGGCGGCCCCGAAGCCTCTTCCGTGTAGCCGTTGGGTCCTTCTCGCCGCATCCCTCGCCTCGCACCCCGATTGCTATGCGGTGAGGCTCCTCGGCCGCCTTGGAACTATCTGTGTATCGGACGCGTCGCGGGATAAGGGGTTGTCACTGGTAGTCGCCCCAAGCGCGTCCGATGCTTGGACCATTCCGAGGCGGCCCCGAAGCCTCTTCCGTGTAGCCGTTGGGTCCTTCTCGCCGCATCCCTCGCCTCGCACCCCGATTGCTATGCGGTGAGGCTCCTCGGCCGCCTTGGAACTATCTGTGTATCGGACGCGTCGCGGGATAAGGGGTTGTCACTGGTAGTCGCCCCAAGCGCGTCCGATGCTTGGACCATTCCGAGGCGGACCTGAAGCCTCTTCCCTCTAGCCGTTGGGGCTTTCTCGCCGCATCCCTCGCCTCGCACCCTGATTGCTATGCTGTGAGGCTCCTCGGCCGCCTTGGAACTATCTGTGTATCGGACGCATCGCGGGATAAGGGGTTGGCAGTGGTAGTCGCCCCAAGCGCATCCGATGCTTGGACCATTCCGAGGCGGCCCTGCAGCCTCTTCCGTCTAGCCGTTGGGGCCATCTCGCCGCATCCCCCACCTCGCACCA
Source organism: Cryptomeria japonica (assembly GCF_030272615.1). Taxonomy (NCBI): domain Eukaryota; kingdom Viridiplantae; phylum Streptophyta; class Pinopsida; order Cupressales; family Cupressaceae; genus Cryptomeria; species Cryptomeria japonica. The sequence continues at coordinate 165,122 of NW_026728874.1, forward strand.
CGATTGCTATGCGGTGAGGCTCCTTGGCCGCCTCGGAACTATCTGTGTATCGGACGCATCGCGGGATAAGGGGTTGTCACTGGTAGTCGCCCCAAGCGCGTCCGATGCTTGGACTATTCCGAGGCGGCCCTGCAGCCTCTTCCGTCTAGCCGTTGGGGCCATCTCGCTGCATCCCCCACCTCCTCGGCCGCCTCGGAACTATCTGTGTATCGGACGCATCGCGGGATAAGGGGTTGGCAGTGGTAGTCGCCCCAAGCGCGTCCGATGCTTGGACTATTCCGAGGCAGCCCTGCAGCCTCTTCCGTCTAGCCTTTGGGGCCATCTCGCCGCATCCCTCGCCTCGCACCCCGATTGCTATGCGGTGAGGCTCCTCGGCCGCCTGGGAACTATCTTCGTATCGGACGCATCGCGGGATAAGGGGTTGTCACTGGTAGTCGCCCCAAGCGCGTCCGATGCTTGGACTATTCCGAGGCGGCCCTGTGGCCTCTTCCGTCTAGCCGTTGGGGCCATCTCGCCGCATCCCCCACCTCGCACTCCGATTGCTATGCGGTGAGGCTCTTCGGCCGCCTTGGAACTATCTTCGTATCGGACGCATTGCGGGATAAGGGGTTGTCACTGGTAGTGGCCCCAAGCGCGTCCGATGCTTGGACTATTCCGAGGCGGCCCTGCAGCCTCTTCCGTCTAGCCGTTGGGGCCATCTCGCCGCATCCCCCACCTCGCACCCCGATTGCTATGCGGTGAGGCTCCTCGGCCGCCTTGGAACTATCTTCGTATCGGACGCATCGCGGGATAAGGGGTTGTCACTGGTAGTCGCCCCAAGCGCGTCCGATGCTTGGACTATTCCGACGCGGCCCTGTGGCCTCTTCCGTCTAGCCGTTGGGGCCATCTCGCCGCATCCCCCACCTCGCACCCCGATTGCTATGCGGTGAGGCTCCTCGGCCGCCTTGGAACCATCTTCGTATCGGACGCATCGCGGGATAGGGGGCTGTCACTGGTAGTCGCCCCAAGCGTGTCCGATGCTTGGACCATTCCTAGGCGGCCCTGAAGCCTCTTCCGTCTAGCCGTTGGGGCCTTCCCGCCCCATCCCTCGCCTCGCACCCCCGATTGCTATGCGGTGAGGCTCCTCGGCCGCCTTGGAACCATCTGTGTATCGGACGCATCGCGGGATAAGGGGTTGGCACTGGCAGTCGCCCCAAGCGCGTCCGATGCTTGGACCATTCCGAGGTGGCCCTGAAGCCTCTTCCGTCTAGCCGTTGGGGCCTTCCCGCCCCATCCCTCGCCTCGCACCCCGATTGATATGCGGTGAGGCTCCTCGGCCGCCTTGGAACTATCTGTGTATCGGACGCATCGCGGGATAAGGGGTTGGCACTGGTAGTCGTCCCAATCGCATCCGATGCTTGGACCATTCCGAGGCGGCCCTGCAGCCTCTTCCGTTTAGCCGTCGGGGCCTTCCCGCCGCATCCCTCGCCTCGCATCCCGATTCCTATGCGGTGAGTCTTCTCGGCCGCCGCGGAACTATACCTGTTATTGCTACTGCATCCTTCGGCTGGTAACCTCCTCTGCCGCCTTGGAACGTTCTCTTTGTCGGACGCGTCGCGGGATAAGGGGTTGGCACTGGTAGTCGCCCCAAGCGCGCCCGATGCATAGACCGCTCCGAGTCGACCTTGCTTTCAGCCTCTCACATGCATAGACCTCTCTGAGTCGACCCTGCAGCCTCTCACGTTTAGCCTTTGGAATCTCGCCTCACAACATGATTGCTATCCTTGATGCATCCCTTGCCTCGAGCCCTGATTGCTTTCTTGGCTGCATCCCTCCTCTCCTCACAGCCCGGTTGTCATCACTGCTTCATCCGTCGCTTCATGCATTCTGGCTGCTGGGCCCTTCCCACCGCACACCTCGATTGCTATCTCTTCTGCATCACACACCCCGATTGCTATCTCTGCTACATCCCTCGGCTCTCACTTCTGCATCCTTCGCCTCACACCTCGATTGCTATCAATGCTGCATCCGTAACCTCACACCCCGATTGCTATGCGGGGAGGCTCCTTGGCCGCCTTGGAAATTTCTGTGTGTCGGACGCACCGCGGGATAAGGGGTTGGCACTGGTAGTCGCCCCAAGTGCGCCCGATTCTTAGACCGCTTCGAGGTGACCTCGTAGCCTCTTTCGTCCAGGCTTCCTGCCTTCAACGCCCTTTTTACACCTCGATTGCTATGCGCGGGCTCGTTGGCGTCTATCACCTCTCTGCGAAGAGTGGCACGATGATTGTTGGGGTAAATCGTAGCAGTCCGATCTCTGGCCTTGGGCCATTGTGAGGGCTGATCGATTTCCTGTGCGCATCTCGTGTTCGCCCAGTAACAGACTCGACGACTTGTAATCGG
>NW_026728874.1:177500-200000 GCF_030272615.1 Cryptomeria japonica
AAGTCGGAGCCCGGTTTGCCCCGGGTGCGCACCTCGCGTGCACCTTCGCCGGGGTGGGCACCTTGGTGTGCAGACCTTGGCTGGGTTGCGCGCCCTGGTGGGCACCATGGTGCGCACCAAGGAGCGCTCCGAAGTGTGCTCCAAGGTGCGGCCTGCACGAAGTCGGAGCCCGGTTTGCCCCGGGTGTGCACCTCGGGTGGGCACCTTGGTGCGCATGCCTTGCCTGGGCTGCGCACCAGGGCGGGCTCAAGATGGCACCCGCGTTCCTTTTTTTTCACTATCTTTCAAAACGGAAATTTTAAAATCTCATTTTTTTTTGCCTTTTTCTGGAAATTAGTGAAGGCAGCGCATCAAAGGTGCGCACCTCGCTGCCCACCACGGTGCGCAACGCCGGTGGGCACCCGGGAGTGCTTCGAAGTGTGCTCCAAGGTGCTGCGTGCACGTTGTCGGAGCCCGGTTTGCCCCGGGTGCGCACCTCGCGTGCACCTTCGTCGGGGTGGGCACCTTGGCTGGGTTTGCCCCGGCTGCGCTCCGAAGCGGGGTTATTGGAGCGCCGCCTCTTTTTTTGTCGGAGCGTTTGGTGGGGTTTCTCGCATTGGCTCTTCCGAGGCCCGGTTGCCACCCTGGCGCGCACGAAGTCGGAAGTAGGGTTAATTGCCCGGGTGCGCACCTTTGCCAGGGTGGGCACCTTACCTGGGCTGCGCACCAGGGCGGGCTCAAGATGGCACGCGCGTTCCGTTTTTTTCACTATCTTTCAAAACGGAAATTTTAAAATCTCCTTTTTTTTTTGCCTTTTCTGGAAATTAGTGAAGGCAGCGCATCAAAGGTGCGCACCTCGCTGCCCACCTTGGTGTGCTCTGAGGTGCGCACCCGGGAGCGCTACGAAGTGTGCTCCAAGGTGCGGCGTGCACGTTGTCGGAGCCCGGTTTGCCCCGGGTGCGCACCTCGCCTGCACCTTGGTCGGGGTGGGCACCTTGGCTGGGTTTGCCCAGGGTGCGCTCCGAAGCGGGGTTACTGGAGCGCCCCCTCTTTTTTTGTCAGAGCGTTTGGTGGGGTTTCTCGCATTGGCTCTTCCCAGGCCCGGTTGTTGGGTGCGCTCCCACCCTGGCGCGCGCGAAGTTGGAAGTTGGGTTAATTGCCCGGGCGCGCACCTTCGCCAGGGTGGGCACCTTGGTGCGCACACCTTGGCTGGGCTGCGCACCAGGGCGGGCTCAAGATGGCACCAGCATTCCCTTTTTCTCACTATCTTTCAAAACGGAAATTTTAAAATCTCGTTTTTTTTTTGCCTTTTATGGAAATTAGTGAAGGCATCGCATCAAAGGTGCGCACCTCGCTGCCCACCTTGGTGTGCTCCGAGGTGCCCACCACGGTGCGCAACGCCGGTGCGAACCCGGGAGCGCCCCGATGTGTGCTCCAAGGTGCGGCGTGCACGAAGTCGGACCCCGGTTTGCCCCGGGTGCGCACCTCGCGTGCACCTTGGTGCGCACACCTTGGCTGGGTTGCGCGGCCTGGTGGGCACCATGGTGCGCACCAAGGAGCGCTCCGAAGTGTGCTCCAAGGTGCGGCGTGCACGAAGTCGGAGCCCGGTTTGCCCCGGGTACGCACCTCGCGTGCACCTTCGCCGGGGTGGGCACCTCGGCTGGGTTGCGCGCCCTGGTGCGCACCAAGGAGCGCTCCGAAGTGTGCTCCAAGGTGCGGCGTGCACGAAGTCGGAGCCCGGTTTGCCCCGGGTGCGCACCTTCGCCGCGGTGCGCACCATGGCGTGCACGAAGTCGGAGCCCGGTTTGCCCCGGGTGCGCACCTCGCGTGCACCTTCGGCGGGGTTGCGCGCCCTGGTGGGCACCATGGTGCGCACCAAGGAGCGCTCCGAAGTGTGCTCCAAGGTGCGGCGTGCACGAAGTCGGAGCCCGGTTTGCCCCGGGTGCGCACCTCGCGTGCACCTTCGGCGGGGTTGCGCGCCCTGGTGGGCACCATGGTGCGCACCAAGGAGCGCTCCGAAGTGTGCTCCAAGGTGCGGCGTGCACGAAGTCGGAGCCCGGTTTGCCCCGGGTGCGCACCTCGCGTGCACCTTCGCCGCGGTGGGCACCATGGCGTGCACGAAGTCGGAGCCCGGTTTGCCCCGGGTGCGCACCTCGCGTGCACCTTCGCCGGGGTGGGCACCTCGGCTGGGTTGCGCGCCCTGGTGCGCACCAAGGAGCGCTCCGAAGTGTGCTCCAAGGTGCGGCGTGCACGAAGTCGGAGCCCGGTTTGCCCCGGGTGCGCACCTCGCGTGCACCTTCGCCAGGGTGGGCACCTCGGTGCGCACACCTTCTCAATGTTTTCTTGCCTTTTCTGGAAATTGGTGAAGGCAGCGCATCAAAGGTGCGCACCTCGGTGTGCTCCGAGGTGCGAACCCGAGAGCGCTCCGAGGTGCCCACGAAGTCGAAAGTCGGGTTAATTGCATTGTTTTCCCCGGGTGCGCTCCGAGGTGCGCAACATCGGCGCGCACCAAGGAGGGCTCCGAAGTGTGCTCCAAGGTGCGCACGATGGCGTGCACCTCTGGTGCGCACGATTCGGAGCTCGGTTTGACCGGGGTGCGCACACCTTGGCTGGGTTGCGCACCTTTTGTGCGCTCCAAGGTGCGCACGAAGTCGGAGCTCGGTTTGCCCCGGGTGCGCACCTTCGCCAGGGTGCGCACCTTGATGCGCACGCCTTGGCTGGGCTGCGCACCTTGGTGGGCGCCATGGTGCGCACCTTTCGTGCGCTCCAAGGTGCGCACGAAGTCGGAGCTCGGTTTGCCCCGGGTGCGCACCTTGGTGGGCGCCATGGTGCACTCCGAGGTGCCCAAGATTGGTGCGCACCAAGGAGCGCTCCGAAGTGCGCTCCAAGGTGCGCGCGAAGTCGAAAGTTGGGTTAATTGTCCGGTTTGCCTCGGGTGCGCACCTTGCGTGCACCTTCGCCAGGGTGGGCTGGGCTGCGCACACCTTGGCACCCGCGTTTCCTTCATTTTAAATTTTTTTTTTTTACAATCTCTCAAGTGGGAAATTCTATAATCTCAACTTTTTTTGCCTTTTCAGGAAACTTTTGAATGGAGCGCATCATTGGTGCGCTCCGAAGTGTGCTCCAAAGCTCTCTCCAGCTGCGTGCACCTGCCCCGGCCGCGCACCCGGCCCCGCCCAGCTTCGCTCACCTGTCCCGGGCGTCTGGTGCGGAACCTTAGAGTAAGAAACATCACCGTGCACCTTGGCCAACGTGCGCGACTCGACCGAGCGCGCACTGGCCGAGGTGCACACCGATTTCACCTGGGTGCGCGCGCAGCACCTCGGGCGCACCGGGGTGCGCGCACAACGCCCGGGTTGCACCGTGGCCTGTGTGCTCGGGGCGCCTCGGGTGCGCGCTCGGTGTCGCCCCCGCGCGCGCGGTAGTGCGGGCAGCGCACCCCGGCCCGGCCCGGCCCCGACGAGAACGCAAACGGGCAAAAGGTTTATTCAAATAGCATTGCGACGCCCGGCGAAAAACTAAAAAAGGGTGCAACACCGGGACTTCCCGGGAGGTCACCCATCCCAGTACTACTCCGGCCCAAGCGCGCTTAACTGCGGAGTTCTGATGGGATCCGGTGCACTAACGCTGGTATGATCGCACCCGTTATGAGCTTGTCGCAGTGTGTACTTAGCAAACCGCGACCCACGTGCGAATCCACCCCGGCCACCCACCCCCGTCGAGGTGCACACCCTCCCTCGCGAAGTGCGCCCCGTTCGCCAAGTGTGAGCCCTGCCCGGGTGCGCGCACCTTGCTAGGGCGTCGGGTGTGCACCCGGCCCGGCCTACGTGCGTGCACCTGGAGGGGGCGTCGTGTGCGTGCAGTGTCCCGTCTGCAACGCGGTGCCCACACACCACCTCGGGCGCAACGACCTGCGCTCACATGTGGGCCGAGTGCACCTTGGTGCATGTTCGGGGCGCCTCGGGTGCACGCTCGATCTTGCCCCGGTGCACCAAGGCGCTCGGTTTGCCCCGGGTGCGCACTTGGTGCAAGGTGGGCACCCAAAATAGGGATCAAGCACCAAAACACAAGTTTCGGGATGCAAAATGGGACCCAAGGACCACAAATGCGTTCCAAGACCCATGATGGGTCCACGAGAACAAAAATGTGTTCCGAGACTTAATAAACAAATATTGGGTTTTAGGAGAAGAAACATGCTCTGATGCCCAAAACGAGAATCGACCCCGAAAAGGCCACAGGCCAAAAGTGGGATGCGAGACAAAAAAAAATGGGACCCGAGGACCAAAATTGGGTTCCCAGGTCGAAGACAGGGCAACCGGACAAGAAACGACCTCTAAGGCTCGAAATGAGTCCCGACGACTAAAACTTGACAAGAAGCACCCATCAGGCACCCAACTCGACACCCATGGGATGCCGACCCACCCGGGCTTCCACCTAGCACACCTTGGCACCCACCCACCCTCGCACCCAACCTCGCACCCAACTTAGCACCTTTGAACCCACATTGGCACTCACCCTGACCCTGGCACCTTGGAACCCACATTGGCACTCACCTTGACCCTGGCACCCACCTTTGCACTCACCTTGGGACCCACCCTGGCTCCCACCTCGGCACCCACCCAGACACCCACCTTGGTTCCTTGGCACCCACCTTGGATCCTTGGCACCCACCCCGACACCCACCTTGGCACGCAACTTGGCTACTTGCCACCCACCTTGGCTCCTTGACGCCCACCCCGACAACCACCCCGTGACCTACCCTGGCTAGGGTTGGTGCACACCCACCCTGGTGCCCACCTTGGCACCCACCCTATGACCCACCTTGGCACGCACCTTAGTACCCACCCCGTTACCCACCCTAGGACCCACCCCGTGACCCACCTTGGCCAGGGTGGGTGCCTTGGTGCGCACAACTTGCCTGGGCTGCACACCAGGGCGGGCTCAAGATGGCACCCGCGTTCCGTTTTTTTCACTATCTTTCAAAACGGAAATTTTAAAATCTCATTTTTTTCTTTTTTTTGCCTTTTCTGGAAATTAGTGAAGGCAGCGCATCAAAGGTGCGCAATGCTGGTGCGAACCCGGGAGCGCTCCGATGTGTGCTCCAAGGTGCGGCGTGCACGAAGTCCGAGCCCGGTTTGCCCCGGGTGCGCACCTCGCGTGCACCTTCGCCGGGGTGAGCACCTTGGCTGGGTTGCGCGCCCTGGTGCGTACCAAGGAGCGCTCTGAAGTGTGCTCCAAGGTGCGGCGTGCACGAAGTCGGAGCCCGGTTTGCCCCGGGTGTGCACCTCGGGTGCGCACCTCGCGTGCACCTTCGCTGCGGTGGGCACCTTGGCTGGGTTGCGCGCCTTGGTGGGCACCATGCAGTGCACGAAGTCGGAGCCCGGTTTGCCCCGGGCGCGCACCTCCGCCAGGGTGGGCACCTTGGTGCGCACAACTTGCCTGGGCTGCGCATCAGGAAGGGCTCAAGATGGCACCCGCGTTCCGTTTTTTTCACTATCTTTCAGAACGGAAATTTTAAAATATCGTTTTTTTTTGCCTTTTCTGGAAATTAGTGAAGGCAGCGCATCAAAGGTGCGCAACGCTGGTGCGAACCTGGGAGCGCTCCGATGTGTGCTCCAAGGTGCGGCGTGCACGAAGTCGGAGCCCGGTTTGCCTCGGGTGCGCCCTGGTGGGCACCATGGTGCGCACCAAGGAGCGCTCCGAAGTGTGCTCCAAGGTGCGGCCTGCACGAAGTCGGAGCCCGGTTTGCCCCGGGTGTGCACCTCGGGTGGGCACCTTGGTGCGCATGCCTTGCCTGGGCTGCGCACCAGGGCGGGCTTAAGATGGCACCCGCGTTCCTTTTTTTTCACTATCTTTCAAAACGGAAATTTTAAAATCTCATTTTTTTTTGCCTTTTTCTGGAAATTAGTGAAGGCAGCGCATCAAAGGTGCGCACCTCGCTGCCCACCACGGTGCGCAACGCCGGTGGGCACCCGGGAGTGCTTCGAAGTGTGCTCCAAGGTGCTGCGTGCACGTTGTCGGAGCCCGGTTTGCCCCGGGTGCGCACCTCGCGTGCACCTTCGTCGGGGTGGGCACCTTGGCTTGGTTTGCCCCGGCTGCGCTCCGAAGCGGGGTTATTGGAGCGCCGCCTCTTTTTTTGTCGGAGCGTTTGGTGGGGTTTCTCGCATTGGCTCTTCCGAGGCCCGGTTGCCACCCTGGCGCGCACGAAGTCAGAAGTAGGGTTAATTGCCCGGGTGCGCACCTTTGCCAGGGTGGCACCTTACCTGGGCTGCGCACCAGGGCGGGCTCAAGATGGCACGCGCGTTCCGTTTTTTTCACTATCTTTCAAAACGGAAATTTTAAAATCTCCTTTTTTTTTTGCCTTTTCTGGAAATTAGTGAAGGCAGCGCATCAAAGGTGCGCACCTCGCTGCCCACCTTGGTGTGCTCTGAGGTGCGCACCCGGGAGCGCTACGAAGTGTGCTCCAAGGTGCGGCGTGCACGTTGTCGGAGCCCGGTTTGCCCCGGGTGCGCACCTCGCCTGCACCTTGGCCGGGGTGGGCACCTTGGCTGGGTTTGCCCAGGGTGCGCTCCGAAGCGGGGTTACTGGAGCGCCCCCTCTTTTTTTGTCAGAGAGTTTGGTGGGGTTTCTCGCATTGGCTCTTCCCAGGCCCGGTTGTTGGGTGCGCTCCCACCCTGGCGCGCGCGAAGTTGGAAGTTGGGTTAATTGCCCGGGCGCGCACCTTCGCCAGGGTGGGCACCTTGGTGCGCAAACCTTGGCTGGGCTGCGCACCAGGGCGGGCTCAAGATGGCACCAGCATTCCCTTTTTCTCACTATCTTTCAAAACGGAAATTTTAAAATCTCGTTTTTTTTTTGCCTTTTATGGAAATTAGTGAAGGCATCGCATCAAAGGTGCGCACCTCGCTGCCCACCTTGGTGTGCTCCGAGGTGCCCACCACGGTGCGCAACGCCGGTGCGAACCCGGGAGCGCCCCGATGTGTGCTCCAAGGTGCGGCGTGCACGAAGTCGGACCCCGGTTTGCCCCGGGTGCGCACCTCGCGTGCACCTTGGTGCGCACACCTTGGCTGGGTTGCGCGGCCTGGTGGGCACCATGGTGCGCACCAAGGAGCGCTCCGAAGTGTGCTCCAAGGTGCGGCGTGCACGAAGTCGGAGCCCGGTTTGCCCCGGGTGCGCACCTTCGCCGCGGTGGGCACCATGGCGTGCACGAAGTCGGAGCCCGGTTTGCCCCGGGTGCGCACCTCGCGTGCACCTTCGCCGGGGTGGGCACCTCGGCTGGGTTGCGCGCCCTGGTGCGCACCAAGGAGCGCTCTGAAGTGTGCTCCAAGGTGCGGCGTGCACGAAGTCGGAGCCCGGTTTGCCCCGGGTGTGCACCTCGCGTGCACCTTCGCTGCGGTGGGCACCTTGGCTGGGTTGCGCGCCTTGGTGGGCACCATGCAGTGCACGAAGTCGGAGCCCGGATTGCCCCGGGCGCGCACCTCCGCCAGGGTGGGCACCTTGGTGCGCACAACTTGCCTGGGGTGCGCACCAGGAAGGGCTCAAGATGGCACCCGCGTTCCGTTTTTTTCACTATCTTTCAGAACGGAAATTTTAAAATCTCGTTTTTTTTTGCCTTTTCTGGAAATTAGTGAAGGCAGCGCATCAAAGGTGCGCAACGCTGGTGCGAACCTGGGAGCGCTCCGATGTGTGCTCCAAGGTGCGGCGTGCACGAAGTCGGACCCCGGTTTGCCCCGGGTGCGCACCTCGCGTGCACCTTGGTGCGCACACCTTGGCTGGGTTGCGCGCCCTGGTGGGCACCATGGTGCGCACCAAGGAGCGCTCCGAAGTGTGCTCCAAGGTGCGGCGTGCACGAAGTCGGAGCCCGGTTTGCCCCGGGTGCGCACCTCGCGTGCACCTTCGCCGCGGTGGGCACCATGGCGTGCACGAAGTCGGAGCCCGGTTTGCCCCGGGTGCGCACCTCGCGTGCACCTTCGCCGGGGTGGGCACCTTGGTGTGCAGACCTTGGCTGGGTTGCGCGCCCTGGTGGGCACCATGGTGCGCACCAAGGAGCGCTCCGAAGTGTGCTCCAAGGTGCGGCCTGCACGAAGTCGGAGCCCGGTTTGCCCCGGGTGTGCACCTCGGGTGGGCACCTTGGTGCGCATGCCTTGCCTGGGCTGCGCACCAGGGCGGGCTCAAGATGGCACCCGCGTTCCTTTTTTTTCACTATCTTTCAAAACGGAAATTTTAAAATCTCATTTTTTTTTGCCTTTTTCTGGAAATTAGTGAAGGCAGCGCATCAAAGGTGCGCACCTCGCTGCCCACCACGGTGCGCAACGCCGGTGGGCACCCGGGAGTGCTTCGAAGTGTGCTCCAAGGTGCTGCGTGCACGTTGTCGGAGCCCGGTTTGCCCCGGGTGCGCACCTCGCGTGCACCTTCGTCGGGGTGGGCACCTTGGCTGGGTTTGCCCCGGCTGCGCTCCGAAGCGGGGTTATTGGAGCGCCGCCTCTTTTTTTGTCGGAGCGTTTGGTGGGGTTTCTCGCATTGGCTCTTCCGAGGCCCGGTTGCCACCCTGGCGCGCACGAAGTCGGAAGTAGGGTTAATTGCCCGGGTGCGCACCTTTGCCAGGGTGGGCACCTTACCTGGGCTGCGCACCAGGGCGGGCTCAAGATGGCACGCGCGTTCCGTTTTTTTCACTATCTTTCAAAACGGAAATTTTAAAATCTCCTTTTTTTTTTGCCTTTTCTGGAAATTAGTGAAGGCAGCGCATCAAAGGTGCGCACCTCGCTGCCCACCTTGGTGTGCTCTGAGGTGCGCACCCGGGAGCGCTACGAAGTGTGCTCCAAGGTGCGGCGTGCACGTTGTCGGAGCCCGGTTTGCCCCGGGTGCGCACCTCGCCTGCACCTTGGCCGGGGTGGGCACCTTGGCTGGGTTTGCCCAGGGTGCGCTCCGAAGCGGGGTTACTGGAGCGCCCCCTCTTTTTTTGTCAGAGCGTTTGGTGGGGTTTCTCGCATTGGCTCTTCCCAGGCCCGGTTGTTGGGTGCGCTCCCACCCTGGCGCGCGCGAAGTTGGAAGTTGGGTTAATTGCCCGGGCGCGCACCTTCGCCAGGGTGGGCACCTTGGTGCGCACACCTTGGCTGGGCTGCGCACCAGGGCGGGCTCAAGATGGCACCAGCATTCCCTTTTTCTCACTATCTTTCAAAACGGAAATTTTAAAATCTCGTTTTTTTTTTGCCTTTTATGGAAATTAGTGAAGGCATCGCATCAAAGGTGCGCACCTCGCTGCCCACCTTGGTGTGCTCCGAGGTGCCCACCACGGTGCGCAACGCCGGTGCGAACCCGGGAGCGCCCCGATGTGTGCTCCAAGGTGCGGCGTGCACGAAGTCGGACCCCGGTTTGCCCCGGGTGCGCACCTCGCGTGCACCTTGGTGCGCACACCTTGGCTGGGTTGCGCGGCCTGGTGGGCACCATGGTGCGCACCAAGGAGCGCTCCGAAGTGTGCTCCAAGGTGCGGCGTGCACGAAGTCGGAGCCCGGTTTGCCCCGGGTACGCACCTCGCGTGCACCTTCGCCGGGGTGGGCACCTCGGCTGGGTTGCGCGCCCTGGTGCGCACCAAGGAGCGCTCCGAAGTGTGCTCCAAGGTGCGGCGTGCACGAAGTCGGAGCCCGGTTTGCCCCGGGTGCGCACCTTCGCCGCGGTGCGCACCATGGCGTGCACGAAGTCGGAGCCCGGTTTGCCCCGGGTGCGCACCTCGCGTGCACCTTCGGCGGGGTTGCGCGCCCTGGTGGGCACCATGGTGCGCACCAAGGAGCGCTCCGAAGTGTGCTCCAAGGTGCGGCGTGCACGAAGTCGGAGCCCGGTTTGCCCCGGGTGCGCACCTCGCGTGCACCTTCGGCGGGGTTGCGCGCCCTGGTGGGCACCATGGTGCGCACCAAGGAGCGCTCCGAAGTGTGCTCCAAGGTGCGGCGTGCACGAAGTCGGAGCCCGGTTTGCCCCGGGTGCGCACCTCGCGTGCACCTTCGCCGCGGTGGGCACCATGGCGTGCACGAAGTCGGAGCCCGGTTTGCCCCGGGTGCGCACCTCGCGTGCACCTTCGCCGGGGTGGGCACCTCGGCTGGGTTGCGCGCCCTGGTGCGCACCAAGGAGCGCTCCGAAGTGTGCTCCAAGGTGCGGCGTGCACGAAGTCGGAGCCCGGTTTGCCCCGGGTGCGCACCTCGCGTGCACCTTCGCCAGGGTGGGCACCTCGGTGCGCACACCTTCTCAATGTTTTCTTGCCTTTTTTGGAAATTGGTGAAGGCAGCGCATCAAAGGTGCGCACCTCGGTGTGCTCCGAGGTGCGAACCCGAGAGCGCTCCGAGGTGCCCACGAAGTCGAAAGTCGGGTTAATTGCATTGTTTTCCCCGGGTGCGCTCCGAGGTGCGCAACATCGGCGCGCACCAAGGAGGGCTCCGAAGTGTGCTCCAAGGTGCGCACGATGGCGTGCACCTCTGGTGCGCACGATTCGGAGCTCGGTTTGACCGGGGTGCGCACACCTTGGCTGGGTTGCGCACCTTTTGTGCGCTCCAAGGTGCGCACGAAGTCGGAGCTCGGTTTGCCCCGGGTGCGCACCTTCGCCAGGGTGCGCACCTTGATGCGCACGCCTTGGCTGGGCTGCGCACCTTGGTGGGCGCCATGGTGCGCACCTTTCGTGCGCTCCAAGGTGCGCACGAAGTCGGAGCTCGGTTTGCCCCGGGTGCGCACCTTGGTGGGCGCCATGGTGCACTCCGAGGTGCCCAAGATTGGTGCGCACCAAGGAGCGCTTCGAAGTGCGCTCCAAGGTGCGCGCGAAGTCGAAAGTTGGGTTAATTGTCCGGTTTGCCTCGGGTGCGCACCTTGCGTGCACCTTCGCCAGGGTGGGCGCCTTGGTGCGCACACCTTGGCTGGGCTGCGCACACCTTGGCACCCGCGTTTCCTTCATTTTAAATTTTTTTTTTTTACAATCTCTCAAGTGGGAAATTCTATAATCTCAACTTTTTTTGCCTTTTCAGGAAACTTTTGAATGGAGCGCATCATTGGTGCGCTCCGAAGTGTGCTCCAAAGCTCTCTCCAGCTGCGTGCACCTGCCCCGGCCGCGCACCCGGCCCCGCCCAGCTTCGCTCACCTGTCCCGGGCGTCTGGTGCGGAACCTTAGAGTAAGAAACATCACCGTGCACCTTGGCCAACGTGCGCGACTCGACCGAGCGCGCACTGGCCGAGGTGCACACCGATTTCACCTGGGTGCGCGCGCAGCACCTCGGGCGCACCGGGGTGCGCGCACAACGCCCGGGTTGCACCGTGGCCTGTGTGCTCGGGGTGCCTCGGGTGCGCGCTCGGTGTCGCCCCCGCGCGCGCGGTAGTGCGGGCAGCGCACCCCGGCCCGGCCCGGCCCCGACGAGAACGCAAACGGGCAAAAGGTTTATTCAAATAGCATTGCGACGCCCGGCGAAAAACTAAAAAAGGGTGCAACACCGGGACTTCCCGGGAGGTCACCCATCCCAGTACTACTCCGGCCCAAGCGCGCTTAACTGCGGAGTTCTGATGGGATCCGGTGCACTAATGCTGGTATGATCGCACCCGTTATGAGCTTGTCGCAGTGTGTACTTAGCAAACCGCGACCCACGTGCGAATCCACCCCGACCACCCACCCCCGTCGAGGTGCACACCCTCCCTCGCGAAGTGCGCCCCGTTCGCCAAGTGTGAGCCCTGCCCGGGTGCGCGCACCTTGCTAGGGCGTCGGGTGTGCACCCGGCCCGGCCTACGTGCGTGCACCTGGAGGGGGCGTCGTGTGCGTGCAGTGTCCCGTCTGCAACGCGGTGCCCACACACCACCTCGGGCGCAACGACCTGCGCTCACATGTGGGCCGAGTGCACCTTGGTGCATGTTCGGGGCGCCTCGGGTGCACGCTCGATCTTGCCCCGGTGCACCAAGGCGCTCGGTTTGCCCCGGGTGCGCACTTGGTGCAAGGTGGGCACCCAAAATAGGGATCAAGCACCAAAACACAAGTTTCGGGATGCAAAATGGGACCCAAGGACCACAAATGCGTTCCAAGACCCATGATGGGTCCACGAGAACAAAAATGTGTTCCGAGACTTAATAAACAAATATTGGGTTTTAGGAGAAGAAACATGCTCTGATGCCCAAAACGAGAATCGACCCCGAAAAGGCCACAGGCCAAAAGTGGGATGCGAGACAAAAAAAAATGGGACCCGAGGACCAAAATTGGGTTCCCAGGTCGAAGACAGGGCAACCGGACAAGAAACGACCTCTAAGGCTCGAAATGAGTCCCGACGACTAAAACTTGACAAGAAGCACCCATCAGGCACCCAACTCGACACCCATGGGATGCCGACCCACCCGGGCTTCCACCTAGCACACCTTGGCACCCACCCACCCTCGCACCCAACCTCGCACCCAACTTAGCACCTTTGAACCCACATTGGCACTCACCCTGACCCTGGCACCTTGGAACCCACATTGGCACTCACCTTGACCCTGGCACCCACCTTTGCACTCACCTTGGGACCCACCCTGGCTCCCACCTCGGCACCCACCCAGACACCCACCTTGGTTCCTTGGCACCCACCTTGGATCCTTGGCACCCACCCCGACACCCACCTTGGCACGCAACTTGGCTACTTGCCACCCACCTTGGCTCCTTGACGCCCACCCCGACAACCACCCCGTGACCTACCCTGGCTAGGGTTGGTGCACACCCACCCTGGTGCCCACCTTGGCACCCACCCTATGACCCACCTTGGCACGCACCTTAGTACCCACCCCGTTACCCACCCTAGGACCCACCCCGTGACCCACCTTGGCCAGGGTGGGTGCACCCACCCTGGTGCCCACCTTGGCACCCACCCATCCTAGCACCCAGCCTGTGACCGGGCTTGGAACCCAACCTTGCACCCGCACCCGTCTTGGCCAGTGTGGGTGCGCACCCATCCTGGCACCCACGTTGTGACACACCCTTTAACCCACGCACCCTAGCACCCACGTTGGCACCCACCTTGGAACCCAACCTAGCAACTTGGCACCCACCCCGTGACCCACCTTGGCATCCACCATAGCAGTCGCCGACTTGGCACCCACCTCGGCACCCACCTTGACACTTGTGGACCCACCTTGCCACTCACCCTAGCATCGACCCATCCTAGCACCCACCCTGGCACCTTTGCACCCTAGCACTCACCCATCCTAGCACCTAACCTGTGACCCACCTTGACACTCACCCTCGCACCCACCTTGGAACCCAACCTAGCACCCGCCCACCCTGACACCAACCCTAGCACCTACCCACCCTTGCACCCACCCTGTGACCCATCTTGGCACCCACCCATCCTACCACTCAACCTATCACCCACCTTCTCACCCACCTTGGCATCCACCTTAGCACCCACCCACACTGGCACCTTGGCACCCACCTCGGGCAAGGTGGGTGCACACCCACCCTGGCACCCAATTTAGAACCCACCGAGCATGTTACCCACCTTGGCACCCACATTGCAGCCCACCCTAGTACCCACCCTATGACCCACATTGGCATCCACACCCTAGCACCCAGGCACCTCGACACCCGCCTTGACACCCACCCTAGCACTGAACCTGTGACCCACCTTGGAACTCACCCTAGAACCCACCCACCCTGTGAACCACCTTGGCATCCACCTTAGCACCCACCCACCTTGGCACCCACTCTAGCACTCACCCATCCTAACACCCAACTTGTTACCCACCTTGGCACCCGCCCTCGCGTCCACCTTGAAACCCACCCTAGCACCCACCCACGCAGGAGCCCACCTTGGCACCCAACCTAACACCCACGCATCCTGGCACCCAACTTGTGACCCACCTTGGAACCCACCCTAGTACCCACCTTTGAACCCACTATATCACCAACCCACCTTGGCACCCACCCTATGACCCTCTTTGGAATCCACCCTAGCACGCACCCACCCTGGCACCCACCATGGAGCGCACCCTAGCACCCACCCACCTCGGCACGCACCTCAACACCCACCTTGGTGTGCGCACTGCGCCAACCTCTCAAAGACCCTATGTGGTGCGCTCCAAAGTGTACACCTTTGGTGCGCTCCAAGGTGCGCACCTTTGGTGCACACCGAGGTGCACACCAAAGTGTGCACCGAGGTGAGCACCAAAGTGCACTCCAGGGTGCACACCAAGGCGTGCACCTTTGGTGCGGTCAATGCAAACGAATTCGGAAGTTGGGGTCGATGTCCTAATCGCTGCTGCAGACTACACGTATGAGAATCGGACAAATAGCTTTATATAGGGGAGGTGTTGCGTTTGATGGGTCGACTCCCCTGGTTGTGTGCACTGCACCAACTTCAAAGACCCTGTCTTGTTTAAGAAGTCAAAAGTTGGGGTGGATGTCCTAATCATTGCTGCAGTCTACGCATGTATGAGAATCAGACAAATAGCTTATATAGGGGAGGTGTTGCATTCGGTGGGTTGACTCCCCTGGTTGTGCGCACTGCGCCAACCTCAAAGACCCCGCATAGCAGAAGAAGTCGGAAGTCGGATTTTGGTGAGCACCAAGGCGTGCACCTTTGGTGCGGTCAACGCAGACGAATTCAGAAGTTGGGGTGGATGTCCTAATCGTTGTTGCAGGCTACACATGTATGAGAATCAGACAAATAGCTTATATAGGGGAGGTGTTGGGTTTGATGGGTCAACTCCCTTGGTTGTGCGCATTACGCCAACCTCAAAGACCTTGTTTTCGTTAAGAAGTCAAAAGTTGGGGTCAATGTCCTAATGGCTCCTGCAGGCTACACATGTATGAGAATCGGACAAATAGCTTATATAGGGGAGGTGTTGGGTTTGATGGGTCGACTCCCCTGGTTGTGCGCATTACGTCAACCTCAAAGACCTTGTTTTCGTTAAGAAGTCAAAAGTTGGGGTCGATGTCCTAATTGCTCCTGTAGACTACACATGTATGAGAATCAGACAAATAGCTTATATAGGGGAGGTGTTGGGTTTGATGGGTTGACTCCCCTAGTTGTTCGCATTACACCAACCTCAAAGACCTTGTTTTCGTTTAGAAGCCGAAAGTTGGGGTCGATGTCCTAATTGCTCCTGCAGGCTACGCATGTATGAGAATCAGACAAATAGCTTATATAGGGGAGGTGTTGGGTTTGATGGGTCGACTCCCCTGGTTGTGCGCATTGCGCCAACCTCAAAGACCCTGCATTGCGGATGAAGTCGAAAGTCAGAGTTTGGTGTGCTACAAGGTGTGGTCGAAGGTGCTCACCTAGGTGTGCACCTTTGGAGCACAGGAAAAGTGCCCTCCAAAAGTGCGCACCTTTGGAGTGCACAAAAGTGCCCTCCAAAAGTGCGCACCTTTGGAGCGCAGAAAAGTGCCCTCCAAAAAGTGCCCTCCAAAAGTGCGCACCTTTGGAGCGCAGAAAAGTGCCCTCCAAAAAGTGCCCTCCAAAAGTGCGCACCTTTGGAGCGCAGAAAAGTGCCCTCCAAAAAGTGCCCTCCAAAAGTGCGCACCTTTGGAGCGCAGAAAAGTGCCCTCCAAAAGTGCGCACCTTTGGAGCGCAGAAAAGTGCCCTCCAAAAAGTGCCCTCCAAAAGTGCGCACCTTTGGAGCGCAGAAAAGTGCCCTCCAAAAAGTGCCCTCCAAAAGTGCGCACCTTTGGAGCGCAGAAAAGTGCCCTCCAAAAAGTGCCCTCCAAAAGTGCGCACCTTTGGAGCGCAGAAAAGTGCCCTCCAAAAAGTGCCCTCCAAAAGTGCGCACCTTTGGAGCGCAGAAAAGTGCCCTCCAAAAAGTGCCCTCCAAAAGTGCGCACCTTTGGAGCGCAGAAAAGTGCCCTCCAAAAGTGCGCACCTTTGGAGCGCACAAAAGTGCCCTCCAAAAGTGCGCACTTTTGGTGCGCACCAAGGCGCTGGTTCGGTCGTTGCAGGCGAGTTCGGAAGTTGGGGTCGATGTCCTGAGCGGAGGTGCAAACTACACAGGTGTCGGAATCGGACAAATAGCTTATATAGGGGAGGTGTATGCTTCGATGGGTCGACTCCCCAGGTTGAGCGCACCGCGCCAACCTCAAAGACCCTACGGTATGGATGAAGTCGGAAGTTGGGTCCGATGACCAATTCGATTAGTAGGTATGCTCATGAGGTCGGAATTTGGGTCCGATGACCTGCCATGTGCAGGAAGGCGAATGTTGACACTGTGCGTTGCAAGGTGCACACCAAGGCGCTGGTGCGGTCTTTTTAGTCGAGTTCGGAAGTTGGGGTCGATGTCCTGATCGGAGGTGCAAGCTACACAGGTGTGGGAATCGGACAAATAGCTTATATAGGGGAGGTGTATGCTTCGTTGGGTCGACTCCCCGGGTTGAGCGCACCGCGCCAACCTCAAAGACCCTACGGTATGGATGAAGTCGGAAGTTGGGTCCGATGACCGATTCGATATGTAGGCATACTCGCGAGGTCGGAATTTGGGTCCGATGACCTGCCACGTGCAGGAAGGCGAATGTTGGCACTGTGCGTTGCAAGGTGCGCACCAAGGCGCTGGTTCGGTCGTTGGAGGCGAGTTCGGAAGTTGGGGTCGATGTCTTGATCGGAGGTGCAAACTACACAGGTGTGGGAATCGGACAAATAGCTTATATAGGGGAGGTGTATGCTTCGTTGGGTCGACTCCCCGGGTTGAGCGCACCGCGCCAACCTCAAAGACCCTACGGTATGGATGAAGTCGGAAGTTGGGTCCGATGACCGATTCGATATGTAGGCATACTCGCGAGGTCGGAATTTGGGTCCGATGACCTGCCATGTGCAGGAAGGCGAATGTTGGGACTGTGCGTCGCAAGGTGCGCACCAAGGCGCTGGTGCCGTCGTTGCAGTCGAGTTCGGAAGTTGGGGTCGATGTCCTGGTCAGAGGTGCAAACTACACAGGTGTGGGAATCGGACAAATAGCTTATATAGGGGAGGTGTATGCTTCGATGGGTCGACTCCCTGGGTTGAGCGCACCGCGCCAACCTCAAAGACCCTACAGTATGGATGAAGTCGGAAGTTGGGTCCGATGACCGATTCGATACGTAGGCATATTGGCGAGGTCTGAATTTGTGTCCGATGACCTGCCATGCGCAGGAAGGCGGAATTTGGGTCCGATGACCGAGTTGATGGCGTGCCATGCGCAGAAAGGCGGAATTTGGGTCCGATGACCGAGTTGATGTTGATGGCCCGCCATGCACAGGAAGGCGGAATTTGGGTCCGATGACCGATTTGAAGGCGTGCCATACGCAAAAAGGCGGAGTTTGGGTCCGATGACCGAGTTGATATTGATGGCCCGCCATGCGCAGGAAGGCGGAATTTGGGTCCGATGACCTGACATACGCATGGAGTCCGACTCGGGGGCCGATGTTCGATTCGATGACTTGCATTGTGGGTAAAGTCGGAAGTTGTGGTCTTTGACCCGATTCGATGACCAGACTTCGGCTGCTTGAGAATCGGACAAATAACTTATATAGGGGAGGTAGTGTTCTCGAGCATCCTCCCCCCGTGCCCGTTTATGTCGATTGATGCTGGTGCTCGACTGGTTGGAGCGCTCGGATGCAAAAATCTTGCACCAGGATTTATCGATTGTGATGGACACGGCAAGTCTCCTGATTGCTATGCAGGAGCTCATCGTGAATCTCTATGCGGCCTTGGTATGGACTCGACCTGCGGAATGGTTCGGCAATGGTAGTCGCTCCAACACGTCCTTGCAATGGCCACAGAGGTGATTCGACTAGAGCTCCAGTCTAGCTTTTGGGTTGCTTGGCGGACTGGTATAGCCGCGATCGAGTTCCGGCCATGAACGTTTTAGATAGCTCTTGGGCTTTCTGGGACGGAAGTCGGAAGTTTGGGCTGTTGTCCGATTTGATGACCATTCTTCGGATGTGTGAGAATCGGACAAATAACTTATATAGGGGACTGTGTTGTCTCACGCAGCCCCCTCCGTGCCCCTCTATCTCGACCGATGTTGGTGCTTGAAAGGGTTGGGATCGCTCGGATTTATAAACGTGCACCACCATTTGTCGAGTGTGAGGGACGCGGCAGGTCTCCTAAATGCTATGCGGGCGCTCTCTGAGAATCTCTATCCGGCCTCGACACAGACTAGTCTTGCTGAATGGTTTGGCACTGGTAGTCGATCCAACACGTCGTTGTTGTGGCCGCCTAGGCGATTCGATTCGAGCCCCCGTCTAGCTTTTGGGTTGCTTGGCGGATTTTGCCCTATCCGCAAGTGAGCTCGGTCCCTAAACGTTCGAGAAACCCGATTGCTATGCGCCGACTCTCTTTCTTGCGAGCCTCCATCTAGCTTTTGGGTCTCTACGGAACGGAAGTCGGAATCTGGGACCGTTGTTTGATTCGACGAGGCAGACTACGGTTGTGCGAGAATCGGACAAATAACTTATATAGGGGAGGTGTTGACTGGAGCATTCTCCCCCGTGCCCCTCTAACTCGACCAATGCTGGCGCTCGAACGGTGGTAGCGCTCGGATTTTCATTGAGCGCCAGCATTGGTCGATTTAGAGGGGCATGCGAGATTCCCGAATGCTATGCGAGGGCTCTAACGGAAATGTCTATTGGTTTCGGTATGGATGCAATTGCGAGTGGTTCGGCAAAGGTAGTCGTTCCGATGCGTCCATGTCGTGGCCAAATCGATAATTCGATTTGAGCCCTCGTATAGCATTTGGGTCTCTCGATGTGATTCCGCATTCCAGTCCCTTTGGGCACTGCTTGAGCCGCATCCCAGGGGGTTCCCTTCCCAATAATCTGACTCGCAACCCGATTGCTATGCGGTGAGGCTCCTCGGCCGCCTCGGAACTATCTGTGTATCAGACGCATCGCGGGATAAGGGGTTGGCAACGGTAGTCGCCCCAAGCGCGTCCGATGCTTGGACCATTCCGAGGCGGCCCTGAAGCCTCTTCCGTCTAGCCGTTGGGTCCTTCTCGCCGCATCCCTCGCCTCGCACCCCGATTGCTATGCGGTGAGGCTCCTCGGCCGCCTCGGAACTATCTGTGTATCGGACGCGTCGCGGGATAAGGGGTTGTCACTGGTAGTCGCCCCAAGCGCGTCCGATGCTTGGACCATTCCGAGGCGGCCCTGAAGCCTCTTCCGTCTAGCCGTTGGGTCCTTCTCGCCGCATCCCTCACCTCGCACCCCGATTGCTATGCGGTGAGGCTCCTCGGCCGCCTCGGAACTATCTGTGTATCGGACGCGTCGCGGGATAAGGGGTTGTCATTGGTAGTCGCCCCAAGCGCGTCCGATGCTTGGACCATTCCGAGGCGGCCCTGAAGCCTCTTCCGTCTAGCCGTTGGGTCCTTCTCGCCGCATCCCTCGCCTCGCACCCCGATTGCTATGCGGTGAGGCTCCTCGGCCGCCTCGGAACTATCTGTGTATCGGACGCGTCGCGGGATAAGGGGTTGTCACTGGTAGTCGCCCCAAGCGCGTCCGATGCTTGGACCATTCCGAGGCGGCCCTGAAGCCTCTTCCGTCTAGCCGTTGGGTCCTTCTCGCCGCATCCCTCGCCTCGCACCCCGATTGCTATGCGGTGAGGCTCCTCGGCCGCCTCGGAACTATCTGTGTATCGGACGCGTCGCGGGATAAGGGGTTGTCACTGGTAGTCGCCCCAAGCGCGTCCGATGCTTAGACCATTCCGAGGCGGACCCGAAGCCTCTTCCGTCTAGCCGTTGGGTCCTTCTCGCCGCATCCTTCGCCTCGCACCCCGATTGCTATGCGGTGAGGCTCCTCGGCCGCCTCGGAACTATCTGTGTATCGGACGCGTCGCGGGATAAGGGGTTGTCACTGGTAGTCGCCCCAAGCGCGTCCGATGCTTGGACCATTCCGAGGCGGACCCGAAGCCTCTTCCGTCTAGCCGTTGGGTCCTTCTCGCCGCATCCCTCGCCTCGCACCCCGATTGCTATGCGGTGAGGCTCCTCGGCCGCCTTGGAACTATCTGTGTATCGGACGCGTCGCGGGATAAGGGGTTGTCACTGGTAGTCGCCCCAAGCGCGTCCGATGCTTGGACCATTCCGAGGCGGACCCGAAGCCTCTTCCGTCTAGCCGTTGGGTCCTTCTCGCCGCATCCCTCGCCTCGCACCCCGATTGCTATGCGGTGAGGCTCCTCGGCCGCCTTGGAACTATCTGTGTATCGGACGCGTCGCGGGATAAGGGGTTGTCACTGGTAGTCGCCCCAAGCGCGTCCGATGCTTGGACCATTCCGAGGCGGACCCGAAGCCTCTTCCGTCTAGCCGTTGGGTCCTTCTCGCCGCATCCCTCGCCTCGCACCCCGATTGCTATGCGGTGAGGCTCCTCGGCCGCCTTGGAACTATCTGTGTATCGGACGCGTCGCGGGATAAGGGGTTGTCACTGGTAGTCGCCCCAAGCGCGTCCGATGCTTGGACCATTCCGAGGCGGCCCCGAAGCCTCTTCCGTGTAGCCGTTGGGTCCTTCTCGCCGCATCCCTCGCCTCGCACCCCGATTGCTATGCGGTGAGGCTCCTCGGCCGCCTTGGAACTATCTGTGTATCGGACGCGTCGCGGGATAAGGGGTTGTCACTGGTAGTCGCCCCAAGCGCGTCCGATGCTTGGACCATTCCGAGGCGGCCCCGAAGCCTCTTCCGTGTAGCCGTTGGGTCCTTCTCGCCGCATCCCTCGCCTCGCACCCCGATTGCTATGCGGTGAGGCTCCTCGGCCGCCTTGGAACTATCTGTGTATCGGACGCGTCGCGGGATAAGGGGTTGTCACTGGTAGTCGCCCCAAGCGCGTCCGATGCTTGGACCATTCCGAGGCGGACCTGAAGCCTCTTCCCTCTAGCCGTTGGGGCTTTCTCGCCGCATCCCTCGCCTCGCACCCTGATTGCTATGCTGTGAGGCTCCTCGGCCGCCTTGGAACTATCTGTGTATCGGACGCATCGCGGGATAAGGGGTTGGCAGTGGTAGTCGCCCCAAGCGCATCCGATGCTTGGACCATTCCGAGGCGGCCCTGCAGCCTCTTCCGTCTAGCCGTTGGGGCCATCTCGCCGCATCCCCCACCTCGCACCACGATTGCTATGCGGTGAGGCTCCTTGGCCGCCTCGGAACTATCTGTGTATCGGACGCATCGCGGGATAAGGGGTTGTCACTGGTAGTCGCCCCAAGCGCGTCCGATGCTTGGACTATTCCGAGGCGGCCCTGCAGCCTCTTCCGTCTAGCCGTTGGGGCCATCTCGCTGCATCCCCCACCTCCTCGGCCGCCTCGGAACTATCTGTGTATCGGACGCATCGCGGGATAAGGGGTTGGCAGTGGTAGTCGCCCCAAGCGCGTCCGATGCTTGGACTATTCCGAGGCAGCCCTGCAGCCTCTTCCGTCTAGCCTTTGGGGCCATCTCGCCGCATCCCTCGCCTCGCACCCCGATTGCTATGCGGTGAGGCTCCTCGGCCGCCTGGGAACTATCTTCGTATCGGACGCATCGCGGGATAAGGGGTTGTCACTGGTAGTCGCCCCAAGCGCGTCCGATGCTTGGACTATTCCGAGGCGGCCCTGTGGCCTCTTCCGTCTAGCCGTTGGGGCCATCTCGCCGCATCCCCCACCTCGCACCCCGATTGCTATGCGGTGAGGCTCTTCGGCCGCCTTGGAACTATCTTCGTATCGGACGCATTGCGGGATAAGGGGTTGTCACTGGTAGTGGCCCCAAGCGCGTCCGATGCTTGGACTATTCCGAGGCGGCCCTGCAGCCTCTTCCGTCTAGCCGTTGGGGCCATCTCGCCGCATCCCCCACCTCGCACCCCGATTGCTATGCGGTGAGGCTCCTCGGCCGCCTTGGAACTATCTTCGTATCGGACGCATCGCGGGATAAGGGGTTGTCACTGGTAGTCGCCCCAAGCGCGTCCGATGCTTGGACTATTCCGACGCGGCCCTGTGGCCTCTTCCGTCTAGCCGTTGGGGCCATCTCGCCGCATCCCCCACCTCGCACCCCGATTGCTATGCGGTGAGGCTCCTCGGCCGCCTTGGAACCATCTTCGTATCGGACGCATCGCGGGATAGGGGGCTGTCACTGGTAGTCGCCCCAAGCGTGTCCGATGCTTGGACCATTCCTAGGCGGCCCTGAAGCCTCTTCCGTCTAGCCGTTGGGGCCTTCCCGCCCCATCCCTCGCCTCGCACCCCCGATTGCTATGCGGTGAGGCTCCTCGGCCGCCTTGGAACCATCTGTGTATCGGACGCATCGCGGGATAAGGGGTTGGCACTGGCAGTCGCCCCAAGCGCGTCCGATGCTTGGACCATTCCGAGGTGGCCCTGAAGCCTCTTCCGTCTAGCCGTTGGGGCCTTCCCGCCCCATCCCTCGCCTCGCACCCCGATTGATATGCGGTGAGGCTCCTCGGCCGCCTTGGAACTATCTGTGTATCGGACGCATCGCGGGATAAGGGGTTGGCACTGGTAGTCGTCCCAATCGCATCCGATGCTTGGACCATTCCGAGGCGGCCCTGCAGCCTCTTCCGTTTAGCCGTCGGGGCCTTCCCGCCGCATCCCTCGCCTCGCATCCCGATTCCTA